>NC_056726.1:1201898339-1202198339 GCF_019279795.1 Protopterus annectens
CAGCCGTGACTGTGCCTCTTCATTTTCTGCAATTGAAGATTAAACATATGTTTACAGATTAGGAATTGTAACTATAGCATTATATCATTTAATAAAATATGGAATATTCGCTGGATCGGGCAGGGTTATTCAAGAGATATGCTGGTAGTTAAATTAGAAAGTCTGACAAATAGTGTTCCATTTTGGCTGACAATGGATTTTTAATGCAGACTAGAAGAGAGAGAGAAGAAGTGCAGCTCTAAGGCATGACTTTGTTATGGCTGATACAAGACCCTTCATCAACACGTATGCCAGTCTTAAGAGATATGACAGAGTGAAGATGCTAAAGTTAAGCTAAAAATAATTCTGCCACTTTGGAAATAACATGACAGCAAAGGGCTAATAGAACAAGTCACATGTCAGTAGCTGCAATGCTTCCTGACAAGCTTTTCAGCACCCTTTAAGTCCCAGTTATTTTGGAACACAACTATGAAATGCGGGAATGCTGGCATGTTTCAAAATTACTTTTGTGAACAGCTTCTAAACTAAATGTTAAGCTTTAGCATTTGACAAAAACATTGTAATATATTGTTTTGTAATATAAATGTAGAATTTAGAATCATAATTCATGAGAAGCAGTTTTCTATCACTATGGGTTCCCTAGTAGAAGTAAATGCATAATCCATCAGCAGTAAACTGCTTGTGTCAAACTGACTGAATAATATACCTGATAAACTTTTAGATGATGGCAAACAATATTTTCTGTTTGCAGGAGAACATTCCTGCTATGTGGTGAGCTTCACCGCAACCCACTTTTGACTTATGTATACTAATTCCTATCACACAACCATGGAGTGATGAAGAAATACACCCTGCAAGGGTGATAAACTACTTAAGAGTCCAGTGATTCCACAGTACAGAAAATTAATGTACAAACCATTAAACAGTGCTTACTTCAGGGAGTTTGAATCAGGGAGAATATATTCCAAGGCACTCCACTCACCAAACAGAAGACCTCCCTCAATGCCATACCTAAGCAAATTTTCACTTCTTGGACACAACCATGCAATGACTAGATAAAATAATAAAAATACATTGTACAAACATAGTTTGGCATATACTCATTTTAAAAGGTGTTTATTTTACATTATACATTATGTAGAAGTAGCCATAAGGATGGATACTGGGAGGGTATGCTGAATCAGAAAGAAAGAAATCTGACAGGTTAAATAAATCAGAAAGAAAGAAATCTGACAGGTTAAATATAAATACCTCAGTCCCCCAAAGCTGAATGAACATATCAGTTTTAAGAGTGATTTAAAATGTATAAAGTTGGGGGGGGCATTTCAATTGTTAATTTAAATCATATGATTTTGGCCTTTTTAGTACACTGGTTGGAGATGTCACTTTATCTGATCAAGTTGCAGGATGAACGAGCTTATTTTTACTGTGTTCTTTAATAAAAATTTGAAAGTATGCATTTTCCACATTATTCTGATATATTTCATCACATTTCTTGTTTTAACTTAGTTGTTTAGACAATTTACATTAACAATAGTCATGTAGTGCAAGTGAACTAAGAATATTTCCAGCATGGAGGTCCCCTCCAATCACAAAATTAAATGAATAAATACATACATACATAAATAAAACAAAATAAAAATAATAAAATAATGCATAAATACACCCTTTTTTCTTTCCCAATTTTGAATTCTGCCCCATTGTGATTCAAGTTTACAGCAACAGCAACCTGCTCATAAATTATTCACTTTCTTTAAATGATGAAAGCCTGAGCAACAAATCTTTGCATTTCACGTTCAACATGGCCGAAAAAATAAAATTAATAGGCATCCCTTTTTGTCCCAAAGACCTGCGAAGTTGGTTAAATGTTCATCATTTATAAACAGTTATGATTCATCGATCCTGATAAATATTAACAAGGAACTGGTTAAACATAAAAGTTTTCTTTTTAGAGCATCTTGAAGACCTCAATTTCTATCCACCAGAGAATTAACTCAATCCACAACTACACAACCTAAGCTACATTTCAGAAGACCAAATCTATGAGACAAATGAATTTTGTGTTGGATATGAAGTCACCCAGCTCCTTGCCTAATTCAGAAAATAATCTTGCCACTACAACAGTGATAGGTTGAGTTTATCTAAGTGCTCAGAAACCCTCTGCCACTTGAAAACGAATTCTTCTTGCATAAAAATCTAGATCAAGTGTTTTCTCTTGAAGATCTAAACCTTGTGATTATGTTTGCATTATTCTAGGCTGCTTAGTCATATTTTAGTTGCAACAGGAAAAGCTCAGCCTGTGATAGCACTTAATTAGCTATTTAAGCAGCTAACTACTATGACTGTTGTAAATAGATTAAGAGATTTTATCCGTTCTCCTAACTGGGATAATGAGAGAGCTATAGAACCCCATAAATCTAGTTAATTTACAGTTGCATATGACCATTCTGGCATAAAAACTTTTCTTGTATACCATATTACCTTGGTAAAACAAGCTCCATACAGATGCTTCTGGGTTGAAATCAGAGTCACTGCTGGGTCATCCAAAGTGGGCTTTGAGATGTCAGAATTGTCATAGATTTTCGAACTTTGTCTTCATCCTATTATTTTTTTTTAATTTCTTTGCTCTGCTGCCTACCAAACATCAGACCTTCTCTCAGTAAATCGGCCCATTCATTCCCACACAGGCAGAGCCAAACCAAGAAGGGTCATCATTCATGCAGCCATCAGGAATCATTCCAGCAGTTTATAGTTTTCTCTCCATCCCTACTGTGCACACCTGGCATTCTGTATGGAGTGAATTGCAATGGACTGACCATGAAGGACATCCCCTCAATTTCGTAAGGGGCATTGCCTTCAAGCAGCTCTGTCCCTCCCCCTGCAGCATGAACAACACTCTCTCTGCTTACCACCAGTAAGATCACACCACCATGTGTGACTCCAAAAGCATGAACCTCTTCTTCCTCCCAAGAGAGGCAAGTGGTCCACGTCCCTGTCAATTGGTCCATGCCCCTTCACTCCTCTCTCCTTTCCTGGCTCCTCCATTTCCAAGGCCACTAACTAAACCCTGTTTCATGGGATGCAGTCATGGCTTCATCCCCCAGTACCATGAAGCCAAGTAATTCTTCTTCAAATTTTATGCTGCAACAGATCAGTAACGTGTATTTACTTGCATGTTTGGTGTTTTCCTTTCTATCTTGAAAACAAACCTAAAGTAACAGCACTGTTCAAACAACATTATCAGTGTCTCCATGCTATGATGACATCAATTCCCATAGGTAACAGTACTTCAAATTAAACTGGTTTTCTGTGTAGAGCCAAGCACCCCCCCCCCCCACACACACACACACACACACACTCACACACATACACATGCACATGTTCCATATCCAGCACCATCTTACTAAATATAATGGGCAGGATTCACGAAGGCTTGCACGGAGTGTAAGAGACGTGCAACACTCCATGCAAGCCTCGCGATCCAGGAACAGCCCTAAACTCCGTGTAAGAGACCAGCTAAAACGTCTCTTACACGGACTGGGCGTGGACATGCTAAATACCTCACTTGCATCCGAAAGGTATGCAAATGAGGTATATTAGCGATCCACAAAGCAGAAACCAGTCCGTGTAGGAGACGTTTTAGCTGCAGAAATGTACTCAGTTGACAACTGAGTACATTTCTGCAAAATCCATAACGGAGCAATGTCAGCTCCAAAAAAAGGTTGCATATGGGTCAGGCAGCATGCCAATGGCCAAATATGTGGCCATTGGCAAGATAACCCGATGCAAAATTATTAAAAATATAATTTTTTTTTTCGGTGATCGCCCATGTTTAAACCCAGTGCAGCCCCGCGCAAATGGGCTGGGCTGTATAAAACATAAAAATGAAGGTTATAAACCCACAAATGTGGGTTTTATGCAATACATGGATTTACAATGCAGGGACCAGCAGACTAAAACCAACATGGCCACCGTGTAGTGGCTGCTAAGGGGGGAAGCTGAGTCTAAGACATGTAACTAAGCATTAGTAGGCAATCTCATGTAAATGAGGGTTCTGATACTGAATCTCACAGTCACATATCAAATGAGCACAGTCTGAGTAGTGTAAGAGATACAAAAGGGGTAGGAATAGAGTTGGAGGTAGGTGACATCACAGGGGGGAATGGTAGAAAGAAATGCAGTTCATTGGAGGCCAGTGTAACATGACAGATGACAGGCACAGATCATGGAAAGAGGTGTGCCACTAGATAAGTCATGGAAAGTCAAGAAATTGAAGGTGTACACTGTAACCTACACCAAAGTTTTTTGCTGGCCGTGCATGCGCACGTGTGCATGCCATGAAGCGCGAGTAGGACAGTGTCTTGTGGCGTGTAAGGCAGTGTAAGCATTTGGGAGCATGTTGGGAGATGTTTAACACTGTTTGCGCGGGTGTGCACGCGTGTAAGGCAGGCTGAGTATGTTGGAGGCTGTTGGCAGACGTGTAACAGTGTTTGCCCGGGTGTACGCGCGTTTAAACCCGAATAAGTAGATTCTAAACCGTGTAAGCACGTGTGCGCGCGTGTAAGCCACTGTGAGCGTGTTTCAGATAGTATGCAAGTTGCTCCCCCCTGAGGAAACAGAGAGGAAAAAGGAAGCAACAGAATTAATAGGAAGCTAGCAGGGATAACTGCTGAAGCTAGCAGGTGAAAACAATTAGAAGCAGGCAATTACACAGGCAGAATAGTAGCCCAGCCCAGCACTTAAAACTCTGCAAACAGTAGTGCAGGATGTTTCCATTAAGAGACACTGCAAGACAGGAGTAAGCTAATAGAAGTGAAAACTGAAAAAGCTTCACTCAGAGCAGAAATGTTAGGGGCTGCCAAAGCTGTCATAATGAGACATAGGCGACTTGCTGAGGGTGGTGACAATGCAGATGGTGCCAGACAACCCACAGTGAGGAGACGGAGAAGAGTGTACAGGCCCAGGGTCACCTACCACGGGTTACATGAGCTGGAGATAGTAGAGCGCTATAGAGTGGACAGAGAGCTCCTGCAGCAAATTGTTGAGCTGTGCAGACCACGCCTCACACACAGAACCAACAGAGGGAAACCCATCCCAGTGGAAACCAAGGTATGTGTTGGCCTAAGAATACTAGCAACAGGTACCTTCCAGAGACCAACTGGCGATATGATGGGGATATCACAGGCATCAGCCTCCAGGGTACTACACCAGTTCCTGGATGCCATGTCAGCACATGTCGGTGATCATGTATATTTCCCCAATGCCCGTGAGGTATTGGCCAACAATATGCGTCTCTTCCAGCAAATAGCGGAATACCCTGAGGTACTGGGTGCTATAGACTGCACGCACATACGCATCAAAGCACCAGCAGGTGAGCGGCGTAGGGCCTACATTAACCGCAAGGGCTTCCCCTCCATCAACTGCCAGGTCGTGTGTGATGCACAGGGCATAATAATGAATGTGTGTGCTGGCTGCCCTAGGAGTTATCACGATTCCTACATCTGGCATTTGACGCAGCTGTACCAGACATTTGCCAATGGGGACATCCCACACGGACACCTAGTGGGGGATGCAGGTTATGCACTGGAGCCATGGCTGATGACACCCATCAGAAACGCACACACACCTGAACAGGAACGCCATAATGAGGCACACGCACAAACACGTAATGTGATAGAGCGTGTGTTTGGGCTGCTCAAGTCATGGTTCCGGTGTCTGGACACATCTGGTGGAGCCTTGCAGTACACACCAACTACATGTACCCAAATTGTCATGGTATGCGCTATGCTACATAATATGATCTTGCGAAAACAGCTGCAGCAGGACCAGCATAGGGCGGGCCAAACAGCCCCACCATTGCCAAGGCCATCACAGGCAGAGCATGACTCGGAGGAGGAACAACCTGAGCCTGCCCCAGTAGGCAGAAGGAGGCATGCCCAGTATGCCCTGGCCTTGGCATAGAGGCACTGCATAGCACATACACTGGCACAGTAGGAACCCTGGGAATGATACCCCTCTCTGACTCACTCATATAGTAACAGGGATGCCTAACATGACACAACCTGCTCTCAAACATGTACAGGGAGTGTAGTATGTGCATCCGACAGACACAGCCCTGCAGCACCACCTGAGGCATGATTGCCATGTGTTAAGCAATGTAACACCATCTAGTATATGCAAACATGAAGACCCTGCCTAACATCTCACCCTCACCAAGCATGATGCCACACTATGAAGACAAGAAGATCAAGTACAATAATTGGCTGAAGTAATGCAGTCAGTCAAAGGGGAGCCAATGTGTTACAGGCTGGGAAGATATGCGGAGTTTGACATGATGCACCACCTGCTAGGGGTGGCATGCACCTATCATGCCATGCCCCATGGATACTGGCAAAGGCTGTCAGTACCCACAACATGTCCTGAATAGGTAAGTCTCAGAACACAAAACCAACCTCATAGGTTCTACAAGGGATAGGAACCTAGATGTAATACTACCCCATGACAGATGTACAAACAGCAAGATGTGTGCAGTGTAAACGCACACAGTAAGGAGAATGTAAATACCAGTCCTGTAATAGAGAACTGGGCAAGGCTCACAGCAGCACCCAACACTACCAGGTCACACCTCATACTGTGCTGTACAGCTGCAAAACATGGAACAAGCTACAAAAGGAGGGTGACTAGCAAGAAATGGCAAGGATAACCACACCCCCATGTTGGTACCACAACAAGAAGCAGCATGGAATATCCATGGTCAAATACCAATGGCTAAAACTGCCTCGCAGTATATAGCCTGCTGCAGACCACTGTCCTAATACCAGGAACAGCACCTGGCCTATGTCGGAATACATGAATATATCAAGCCCCCCAAACCACATTATATTGCTCGACTGAAAATACCCAGACATACACCGGTAGCATTGTACTAGCACCAACACAGTAGGAGAAAATTACCCAGATTCCATAAACCAGAATGCCCAGGAACAATGTACTACCCCCACAAGAGGGGTAAGCATACTGGATGTGATAATCAGCAACATGTGTACTGGATGGCAAGATGAGAAGTGTACCCCTCACTGGTAAGACCAGACCATAGAGTAAGCACACTGGAAATACACACCCTGACCCCAGTCCCTGGCCAGAATACCACAGTGAAAAACATGTGTAAAGTATAGGTTGCAGCCCTCAAAACCGATGTTGAATCCACAAAAGGCCCTGTGCAAGTACAGAATATGGGACACACCACAGAACATGTTATACAGGCATTCCAGGAACACAGCCAGGAATGCTTGGAGTATGCAATCACAAATAACAACAACACACAATGCCATACACGCAGACATCTGGCATGCTGGACATCTGGCATGCTGGGCTCCAGCCATTACCAAACCATGCAAGAGAATGAGGAAGATACCACATGATAGAGCAAACATAAAAAGGGAAGTAATCACTGACCAGTAGTATGGCAACAACATATGTCCATACATACAATCCACTAAGTCCAGCCACAACAAGTATAACCTATGAATCCAGAGGCAATGTGACGCCAGTACCAAGTACACAGACAACCACAACACCCCCGAATAAATACAAACATATGTGATAGATGCATCCATGTATCCAAAGCAGAGGTTGAGCTCCAACAAGCCAGTACTGGCAACACTAGTCAGGAGGAGAAGGTAACCACATACACCACGAACCCAGTCCCACATAGACCTACCACAACTGTAAACCAAACACATAGACACAGACAAATATTCCCAGAGGCCTTAATTACAAACACACCACACCAACAGACGCCTCCAAAGTAGATCACAAGCAACCACAACCTTCAAACATAGCACATGCAACGAATAGTACGCAAAGCTGGTGTGCCAAACAGTCACAAGCCCAAAGGAGAAACAAATGCCTGATACAGTCGTAATAGGTGTCTGTATAGGCAGAAACACAGCTGTCCCACTCACCAGACTGAACAAGGGAAAGGGTAGAGTAAGCTGCTTGTAGGTAGCCACAAAATGCCACTTAACACAAGTATGCAGGTCACCCCAAAGCAAGCAGAAATATGATGCACTCAATGTCCATGCTGGTGTGAATTACCTGAGATGTACCTCCCTGGTCAACAACAAATGAGACATGGATGGTCCCTCCGGTATGTACCCCAGGCGGGATGACACTGGCTGTGTGCAGCATCCAACCCTCACCAAGAATGATGCCACAGTACAAACACAGAATGCTCATGTTTAACAGCTGGCACAGTTACAGCTGTCAGTCCAAGAGGGTGTAATGTGTGTCCGCTGGAGATGTCAAGCATGACAAGCCATGCTGCTGTTACAGGGGTGGCTGTCAGCTGTTACCCATGTGCGTCTGGATACTGGATAAGGCCTTTGCCGCCTCCATAGAGCCATATGTAGGCAAGGCCAAAAAGACTACCCACCACCCTAGAAAACATAAGTGGTAGGAAACATAAGGGTAATGCTGACCAATGCCAGATGTGTAAACTGCAATATGCATGCCCTGAGGCACTTCCCATTATGGAGAACATTGATGCCTGTCCAGTGACAGAAGCCTGCTGCAGGCCTAGTGATACCACACCAGCACTACTAGGTTATACCACATACCATGTGTTATGGCCCCAACACCTGCACCAAGACATCAAAGGAGGAAGTATCCATATGCAGCACAGACACCCATATAGCCAGGTAACTGATAATGCACAAAGCAGCGGACACCACCCATGTGCACATAACTGTAGTCAAAACTGCTGTACAGTCTGTAGCATGTGACAGACCACACTCTCACACACAAGAACCCCACCCAGACATCCGAAGACACTGGACAGTATGGATGTCCCACCAAATACCAGACAAGGTACACAAAGTACCACATAGGTGTCAAACCATTATGTATGCAAGGAGTCATCAGGGACCTAGGGACACAGGTCGACATTAATCTGTCATGTGACAGCCACAATGCCAATGTGGCTATGAAGACTGTTGATACTGGACACCGTATCATGAAAGGATTCACACCAACATCAACAGGGGTCACTGTGCCGCTGTACTGTTCCCTTATTAGACCCATAATCTAGTACAATGACTCATATGGGATGTACCATACGTGACACCTGCAGCGGTTTGGAAGACCTCATAGTTACCCCACCAACAGGATAAAGGGTGCAAAATATATGTCATATGCTGCCTGGCTGTAGACACCCCAGCTGACTGCAGTCACACACTGCCTACACAGAGGCATCGTATGTCTGTTGTACCAGGCCATGTCCAACACAGGAGTAATGGACATGCTACACCACAGGAAATTAAAGCCATTGGAGCTGTGAGAGTCACAGATGTCAACCTCAACACAGAATGAAATAAGATGTGCTGGAGGGACAGATACGTAACCCATAGGCTCCCCACACCCAGAAACAGGATCCCAATCCATGGTAGGCAGAGCCCCTCACTGACACCCCTCAACAGGAATATTGCCAAGTGGATGGATGACCATACATGTATACTGGGGGTCCCCACTGTGTCACGACCAGACAGAGGCACAGTGAAGAACCTCATAAATGGCCATAATTGAACATAGCAAGGGGTGGCGAAAGACACACACACTCTAGCTAGGCTTACCAATGGCCTAGGGTGTCTAGCCTACTATGAACCCATGAACCTATGAAGATACAACACGTACAGGACACTAAGGATAATCACAAGGCTTACCCAACTGATGGTAGGAACCATGTTGGGCATCCACAGATATGCTCCGAATCACACAGATATTACAAACAACATACCAAACACACACACATATTGCTAACATACAACCTGTCAGGTGCAGTGCAAACACCCCCAGTGCAAAATACCTATCCCAGCAGATGGTCCCTGACATTGCAGATGCTGAGGTAACAGCCATCATCTGCAAAGCAGAACACACAGCAACAAAGGTATGTGATGGTGTCCTGTGCTGAGGCCAACATGGACCCCAAGAGTAATGGAATGCAAAATCACACTACTGGCCAATGTCAGCCTTACCACAGGGTATGTACCCAAAGAGCAGTGTACAACAACAGTGGTCCATCACAACAAAGGTGTTGCCTGAATGGATACTCCAAACTAACACCCCAGGATCCTGACAAGCTTGTTCTGCACAGCTATGGAAAGGATCAGTATGTACCGAAGACAGAAGGCTAATGTGGACCTACTGATACCGGACCCTACACACTGTGGCTGTTGTAACTGCAGAACCGGCCCCTAAACATGTCTGACCCATTTGAAGCAGTCATTAAGGTCATTGATGAGGGCTATGTGGTCCACACAGCGTAGCTGGACCATGCACATGCTTCTAGATAATACCGTACGTGTTCAGTATGGATATGTTCACCAGCTTAAATATACACCCCTATGTCAGTAGAGGGGTTGCAAAGCAGACCAAGGACAGAACTGACATGGTCAGACATGCTGCATCCATGTCAGACTACAAAGCGGATATGAGTGGCATCCCACAAGGCCTGGTCTTGGCCCCCCCACCCCGTTCTGTATACATGTCCCATAGGTATAGGCCAACATGGAAGGACTGTGACTGAGCATGTATGCAGAGGAGTACAAACAGCCCACCATATCCGACCCCCAGCTGACACAAGCAACCCACAAAAGGGCCACCTACAAACAAACAACTGTAGCCATAGTCAAGTCAGCAAGCTAATCGCAGAACTGTGTATAGACAACCACTGTGGATATACAGTAAGTGCCCACAAATTACCACACAGGTGTTAACCCATGAGGCACCTAACATGTAATGTGAGACCTGGGTACAAAAGGTGATAAATAACCTAACCTGCACTGGACAAACATGTGTCTGTAGTGTTCGCAGAAACATGTACCATATACCCACCCAAACATGAAGGCTGGCAGATGTAGATAAGGGGAACTCACTCTGGCTCTGCAGCCATCCTCCATCAGCATCACAACTGACTACAATAGCCCCTGTGGGATATACCGCAGCAGACACCTCCAACAACTGTAAAGTCCACAACAGTACCCCACCAGGGGTAGCAAAGAGCCTGAACAGATGCCATGTGTTGCCTGAGTAAACAAACTGCAGCCCCACACACTTCCATCCTTCCCGGCTACAGGAAAGCTGTGCCTGATGTATGATGCTATGTCCAACCTGGAATGAATGAACATGTTGCACCTTGTACAATCTGGATGGCAGTGAGCTATGCACATGAGAGACCTGAACCCCAGCACTGACATACATAGGACAAGCTGTACAGAATGATCCATAACACAGAAGGCACTCCCACACTGCAGTAAACTCCTGGTACAGGTCAGCCAGAGTGCCACATATCGACACCCCTCAAGAGGCATCCTGATGAGTGTATGGGAGATGGTAGGCTACCCTGGGTATCACTGTTATGTCAGAGGTAGACAGAGGCACAATATACCAACCATGACATATGTAATGGCAAACTCCAGTTACAATGTGTGTCGAAGGACAAACACACCCTATGACTACCATCAGAAATGGCCTACAGAACATCGCTAGTGTTTGCCAATGTCCACCCACGTTGTGGAATACACTAGCAATGTTGGACGAGCCTGGTGTAGGTAGTCCATATCTGAACATATTGCAACATGGTCATATGTGCACAACTGGCCCCTACACAGTCTGTCGTGCTCACTATGAAGATGTCAAGCAGTGATAGGACTAAAGCCCAGGATACTGTCCACTACAGTGAAATACTGAACCAGTACACTATACGGTACTACAGTGTTAGGTCATTATGAAAGTATGTTGAGAACTGTCTGCAAAGTATCCCATGCAATTCCTGCAGGCACAGTATAATCCCTGTTGTGGCAGACACGAAGCAGTTGGCCAGTTAGTACACAACATGACACCCAGCACACAATCATAAATGTGTGATAATGACAAGGTCACACACACCCAAATATGTGTTGGACTTCAGAGTACAACATATGGAAAGCTCACACTGGGCATGCTCGCACACTTTGATAAATGAGGCATATGTCAGACAACATGCCATGGAAAGGCTGAACTGGGCATGCTCACACACTTAGGCCATATCTCCGTGTAGCAGTTGGCCACACATATCTGGTATTTGTACATGTCAGTCCAGGAACCAACCACAACACAGCAATCAGCCCAGTGCACACAGTAAATGACCACAGAGACATAAGTGATATAGTGGATCGCCGTCAGATGCAAACATCTGCCACAGATACACAAGTTGGTCATAGGAACAGGGAATGCTATGGCAATAAAGACCTGCAAACAGTAGAACAGCACAACAAATATTGTGCATCCGACAATTGAACATATGGGTGTAGAGGTCAATACTAGGCTTCTTGCCCCAGGGAATGGCAGCTCAGCCAGAGTGTGCTTGGCATCTGCATCCCCAGGATAGTAGGCTACTGTGCCACTGTAAAGTAGGTCACAGAAGGCGACATGTGAGGCTAGTGAGCTGTGCCTCTGTCAAGCAGGGACACCGTGGAGGTCTCAGGGATTGAATGTGCTAAGCCACAGCCATGTTGTCGGTGTGTGCTGTGAGAGGGTTGCTGAGGATCTCTGACAGTAGGTGTCCATCAATAACAGACTGAGGGGAGCCCTATCTGCATTCTCTGGACGATTCCACTGTCAACACTGTGTTGTAATGAGTATGTGTGAATGAAGTGCCGTGCTGGAACCGTCCACAGATGTCCTCCCTCTGTGGGCTACAGCTCTGCAATGTACTAGGTCACTCTGTCTGTTGAACGGCGCATATATGGCCGGTGTACAGCTGACAGGTGTCTTGTTGTGGAGCAGTCATGGGTATATGTGGGATAGCATGATCAATGCAAACTACACATGCTCATAGGATGCAAGTGTCAAGGATTATGCTGAGTGGCCAGTATAGTCCTCCAGCATGGGTCCTCCGAAGTCATCCACCCCAGTCTACACAAGTGTAGAGTCTGCTTGTGCTAAACACAGTTTGTGTGCAGTGACAACCTTGCCTGGGGGTGGAGATGAGATATGGATGTCCAGGGAAAGGTGGACATGGGCAGATATCAACAATGGTGGTCTACCTCTGGTGTGGAACAGTGAGTACCCACGTTGCAGATGGACAGGTGCAATATGTATTCACCCATGTGGCTGTGGTGTGTGGTTCTGCCATAGCACATGGACCCACAAATTGTAGTGGCGGTAGGGTAAAGTGGTAGAGGCCTGAGTAGTTCTCACACACAATATGCCTGTACCTGATGTTAACAACTGGAATGGTGTATGTGAATACCTGCATATCCTGGCACTGTTCCCAGGGAAGCTAAGTGTGTGTCCTGGATGTGGGTGTGGTGTTCTGGACTGGTTGTGTTGTGTGTTACAGGTCCTGTGGTCCCAAAGCATGGTATAGAACATAACCTGCCAGTGCGATGTGCATATATGACCCTGACGTAGGTGGCTGCAAATGCATATATATGCTATCCCCCACCTGACAGGTAGTACTACATCTACATACCTCTGTGGAAATAAAGATGTCAGCACCCTAGAAATACTACAGGTGCAGAACAGATGCCCAGTAATTCGGATAGTGCGCTCTGCTAATGCGTCGCCCTTAAGTGTCATAATATAGTTAGGTAGGGGTTCGAATCCTGCAAATGCTCAGTGTGTGTGTGGGTGAGTGGGGTTTGTGTGTGTGAGAGGGAAATGTCCCTTTTGGCAACTGGGAGAACACACTACAGGATGCACACTCCCCTTTCGAAACACAGATGATGTCAGCACCCTATAAGTACAGCAGGAGAAGGGAAGCCTCCCAATAATGCGAATAGCGCGCTCTGCTAATGCATCCATCCCAAGTGTCATAACATAGTTAGGTAGTGGTTTAAATCCTGCAAATGGCAAGTGTGTGTGTTTGGATGAGGGGGGTTATTGTGTGTGTGCAAATATGTATGAGGGAAATGTTCCTTTTGGCAACTGGGAGAACACACTACAGGATGCACACTCCCCTTTCTAAACACAGATGATGTCAGCACCCTATAAGTACAGCAGGAGAATATAGTGTACATGTAGTCGATGTACAGGTGCTGCATGTTCCCACCTGTTGTGGTAGTGGTAACATGTCATTCCACTGCAATTCGGTGACCACATGCTGTGAACTCTTCAACTAGAGTGTTGTAGCTACAGTAATGCTCACACACAATGTTTGGCCGGATGCAGTACGGCCTTATAAACACAGTTCATGAGACTGTCATATTGCCGGTGTTGTTGTGGAGGATAGGTGGTCTTCCTGTGTATATGAGGGTTGTGTGTGCCAGGCTATGAACCAGATGGCAGTCCGACACACTGTCAGCTGCACATGAGTAGGCCCTGATGGTTTGTGCTGTGCCAACAACCTGGAGGTGTGTGTATCTGTGTTACCTTGGGATACCACCCCCCTATCCATGTGTGTTACATGTGTAGGGGATGACAGGCATGGTATGGGGCATAACCTGTCAGTGATGGGTAACACCTGTGAGCCATGAATCATGAATCTGGTACTGCACAGACATTGCAGTTCACCGTGCTGAGGGCAGTGTCTGGTGCATGCATCTTCCGGTGTACACTGCTGTTGTTGTGTAGCAGCACTGTTAGTGTCCTAACCTGTGTGATACCCATGGAGGTCGCTATGTAAACCATGTCCTGCAGCATAAGGCAGTATGTGTGTACCAAGGAGCCTTGCCATTATACATCGGGCCATGGGTGTCACGTGCAAGATGACCCATGCACATCATTGTGGCTTCCCTAGCATGTAAGCACACGTTGACAGCCAGTGGATACCCTATGAATGACAGTGGAGACTAAGCATAATGTAGACATACAACACCCTTCCCACATATAGTGGTAGAATACCTGGTGAGGGTATGTTGGCAACCAACATCAGGCTCATACTGGCCTGTGCCACATGCTGAGAGATCCATTCTATGTTCCCTATCATGTAGTCCAGGGAGGTATGTCTCAGGCAGCCACACTGGCATGGTCAATGAGTGAGTCATATCTGTCCATGCCTCTGACTGACCTGTATGCATGTGTGCTGTGGTGGACCATAGTGCCCTGAGTCATATCACTGTGACCTTCACCAGATACAGCCTGTTGAGTGGGACCCCAGTGCAGCACACATGACAGGTACCTGACACGTCTGTAGCAGGTGTGTTGTGTAGCCCTACAGGCTGTGAGTGTGGCACAGGGGATGCGTGCCATGTGTGGCATGTGCTCTGTTCCAACGGAACATATGCCTGTGTGCCAGCTGCGGAGGTGTGTGATGCCCAGGCAGGCTGCTAGTCTGAGTCCCCACGTATGCCCCAGTGTGTTCAGCATGCTGTCAGTGTGTGTCAATGTCTGACTGGTATTGTCGTCACTGTAATATATTGTATTGATTTATTTATTTATCCTACATTTGTTGACTGGGATAGCCCAACTGGATGCATGTCCATTTCCAGAGGAGGCCCGTGGAGACAAGCTACGAGGGTAGCAGATACAGCATTACATAATACTAGCATTACATAGTACAAACAGATTATTTACAGAGATTACATAAGTAAGCAAGTCAAACATGTTCCACAGGTTAATGTTAGACCTGAGCACAAGCCAGGATTAAATTAAAATTACACGGTAAAGTGGTTCACAGAAGTTACACATTCGAGTTAGCCAGGCTTGATACATTGACATAGCCAGTTAAGTGACAAATGTTGGTTGAGTCTACTGTTAAATGACCTAAGGTGGACAGTAGGGTAATATCAGCTGGAAGTGAGTTCCATGATCTACTTACAGGGTTTGCAAAGAGAGAATCACCAGCTGTGTTATTAAACTTGCTAGTCTGAAGTAGTACTTTGTTAGAGGATCGAAGCGGTCTAGGAGTGTTATAGGGGGTGATAATAATTGAAGTGCAAGAGTATTGTCTGGATTATAGAGGATTTTATAGGCCATAATCAGTTGGTTATACTGTATTAGGCTGGGTATTGCAAGCCAACCAAGCTGATTTAGATTGATGCAATGATGTGTCCTAAAAGGCGGGCCAGTGGCAAACCTGGCAATGTGGTTGCAGCAAACCGAGTGCTTGTTAAGGACAGTCTTGTTCATATTCGAGAGTAGAGGGGATGCATACAGAAGGGTTGAAACAAGGTGTGAGCGAGCTATGGCACCTTTAGCTGGAGGGGCTAGGAAGGCTTTAATTCTGTAAAGTGACCCTAGTTTTCTATTGATGGCTTTGCTAATCTGGTTAACATGTATGTCACATATGAGATTATTGTCTATGATGACACCTAACAGTTTCAGAGATGGGTCAGGGGAGATTATTGTGCCATCAGTTGATGTTATGGTAACGGTGAAAGTGGTAGACCTACGTGTTGGTGGAATAACAGCAGTTTAGTTTGATTGGGATTTAGGATCAGACGATGTTCAGAAAGCCAGTTTGCTATTGTATTAAAGGTGGTCTGGGTAGCTGATCATAACTCTACTGGAGATGTGGCTGAGCAGATCAGAGTAGAGTATACAGCATATTGGATACAGCTGACTGTTGGGATGACAGTATAACGGTCGTTAATGAAGATGGAGGACAGCAAGGGCCCTAGTATAGAGCCTTGTGGTACTCTGAGGGTGTTAGGTAGAAGGTTAGAGGTTTGTTCTGCCAGAGGCCAGCCTGCTGTCAACCATGCAGGTAGGATTGACACCATTGGAAGGCTCCAGTATCTAGACAGTCTTTGCAGGGTGTGGAGTACAAGTTGGTGATCAACCATATCGTATGCCTTTGAATTATCCAAAAAGAGGGCTGTGGATATATAATTATTGTTGCAAGTATGGCTTATGGTGTTAGTAAAGGCTAGGAGGCCTGACGTAGTGCTGTGATGAGGACATAAGCCATGCTGAGTGTCTGCCATAATGCGAGTTTGGGTTAGGTGGTGCATGACTTGTCTATGACGAAAGTTTCCGTAATCTCTGCAAGTGGAGAGAGTATAGCTATTGGCCTATAATTGGAGACTTCAGTAGAGCTGCCTCCTGTGTGAAGTGGGATTACATATGACATTTTCCAGGTGGTGGGAAAGTTAGATTCTAACATGGTTCCTTTGATTACCTTTGAGACGGGGTAAGCAATAGCATCATCTGGTTTTGATAGGTACTCGACAGGGAGTTGATCAGCAGAAAGTGTAGTGGGTTTCACTGTTACAATCAAGGTACGGAGAAGTGAAGTGGTGACTGGTTAGCAGCTGGACGCAAGTAGTTTTCTAGGGGTGCTGCTTTCAGGACCAGGGGAGCTAGGAGGTAGATGGCTAGCTAGGGCCTTAAATGTCTCAGTAAAGGACTGGTCAAAGCTATCAGGAACATCTTCAAGGGTATTATCAATAGTAGCAGCAGGGATTGGGGTTGACGTTTGTCCTGGACGTAGTATATATGACATGCCACCTGACAGGGTATGGAATTACTGGGTTCAGAGAGACCATTCCCCAGATTGGCTGTGTGGTGGCATCCCACACATGTGTTGTACGTTCCTGGCCAAGGGTGATGGCTGACTGCATACATGTGGCAGCTGTGACAATGACACATGACTCACATAAACCACGACTGGACCATAGAGGCGATTCACAGGTTACCTTTGCACATGCCACCCTAGTAGTGTGATTGCCATGGTGAGTACCAACACATAGGGCCAATGGGGAACAACATACTGAAGGTTTGTATGTGTAGGTAGACTGCCACTGTTTCATAGCACTGACATATATGACTGCACATGTGGGTAAATGCCAGGTAAGACGTGTGCAATGTGTCACAGGCAACGTACATGCGTACAGGACAGACAGTGACGTTCTGTCATGTGTAAAGTTGACATACATATCGTACGCTATGCAGATGTCACTAGCAGTCTACAGAAGCACTGTAACTCTGCATTGCAGGTGTAAGCAGTGTTCCAGGGGACCCCAAGCGAACATGCATGTAAACAAAGCTACAGTACACAGGGCTGGAAGTAGTGCATTATACAACAAAGAAGGGGTAACAATAACAGTAAGTAACAATGCAAATATGTAGGCACTATCAACATGTACCCAGGAATACGCAGCACAGATGCCCATGGTAGAACCGATATTATGTCATACTTGTTTGTGATTTGGATTACATTGGTACTGCACACATATCTACATGCGCGAACATCCACATGGCATAGTCGTTGTGGGCATCTTGACACCATTACTGTACATGTCCACCATTGCATATCACTACTTGCGTTAGCTTTCCCCCTGTGCTACCCATGTATGTGGCTATCTGTTGACAACCTTACCACTGGCATGCAATTATGTGCAGCTGATATACTTTGGTATGTACTATGGGTGCAGATAACAATTCAGGACATTCATACAGTTACTACAGCAGGCATGCTGGGGTAAACACACAGTCAAAGCAGCACACTGTACTGTTACCAACATGATACTACTAATACACGTCTATGTAGTCACCCTGTGCATCAGCAACGTGTTTACCTGTTCCCGCAATGATGTTGGAGATTGCAGGAGGTGGCACAATGTCATCATATGCACAGGGTGTGGATTAGGTATGCCTGAGTCAGCCACTGATACCACCAATTGACATGTGTGTGTATGTGTGTTGGTGAGGGGCAGCAGTACAGGGTGGGGCAGTGTTGGTGCAGTGTGTGCGTGTATGTGGTTGCCCTAGGTGTTAACATTTCGCATGTGTGTATGCACGCACGCACACAGTTCCACCTCATGGCTGCCATATACAGGGGTTTGTGGACAGCCACAGACTGCACCTGGCAGGCCATACAGATCAGTGTCTGTGTGCACGGACATGGTACCTGTGCCTGGAAGGGGTGCTACGGACCGTATCCAGTACAAAGCCAGACTGGGTACTGTCATCAGAAGCGGGGGTGTGTTGACTGGACACATGTCCCTGTTGGGACTGTCCAGAGCCACGTGCACGTGGTCTCCTGGGGCGTTCCGATGACAGCACAGACCCAGCATTGCTGGGGCTGCTGCTGGCACTATGGGGGCATGCGCGAGCCTGTTGTCATCCGCGCCGACTGCCAGCTGCTGCTGCTGCCGGCATACGTCCACGTCGACGCCGCAAACGCCCACCACTGCCCTGGCTCATGGACATCTGGTTGTGGAACTGCTGTAATATGTCCCCACAATGTCTGTCTATGACATCGGTGAAGTTACGGATAGCATCCGCAATGTCACGCATACTGTCAGTCATGGCTGTGCGACATGCTCTGAGCTCCCTCAGACCCTGTCTGGTGTACCTTTCCATACGTGACTGAGCCTGCATGACAGTCCGAAACATAGCTGAGGTTGACAGACCTCTTTGGGCACGTCGGCCAGAGGCAGTACGCCCACGGATGCTCCCACAAGAACCCATGGGCAACTGTCTGTGTGGTACCATCGGAGGACCCTGCCCATGGCTGCTGTGTGGGGACGCATGTGCCACAGGTACCACATTACCCTGGTCTATGCCCACTGTATCCTGTCCATCACCTAGGGACAATGGTGCCAAAGGATGTACAGGCAGGATGACTGTGCGCAATGATGGGGTTGACAGCTGTGTACTGTCAATTGGCTGACCAATGGCAGACCCTGACACACCTTCCTGTACCATTACACAAATATCATCATTACCAGTAGCCGTGGCACAGGATTCAGGTTCCCTGCTGCAGGTCACCAGAGCAGCCCCAGAACCTGTGGGATGAGTCTCCAGACATTGTTACCAGTGATGCACTTATACACACATGCACACATGCACACATGGACACATGCACACAGGCACACATGCACACAGGCACACATGCACACATGCACACGTGGACACATGCACACATGCACACATGGTCACGTGTACACATGCACACATGCACACATGCACACGTGGACACAGGCACACATGCACACATGCACATATGCACACATGCACACGTGGACACAGGCACACATGCACACATGCACACGTGGACACAGGCACACCTGCACACATGCACACATGGGCACAGGCACACCTGCACACATGCACACATGCACACCCCGCACTATACACACAGAGCACTACTGAGTTACACTACTGTTACTAGCATTATCAGGACTATTATAGGTTATGTTAAACACACTCACCAGCATGGATGGCATGTCTCGCTGTAACCCTGGAGGGACCTGCAGAAATGATGAGATTAATGTCAGTGGGCACATCTGTACCATTGATATTGCATATGATACAGTGTACAGAACAGTCAGGTGTACATATGGCATATTACCTGCACGCTCCATGTTGTGCTGCTGTGTGGAACCAACCTCCATCATAATGCAGGTGTACTGCTGTTGGTGCTCCGGGGCTGGAGCCACAACACTTAGGAGTAGCCCCTCCAGTCTGGTGAGGGGAGGATGTGTGGCCACTCCACCTCCTGTGGCGACCTGTTGCCTGTGGATATCTGATGCACACTGCTGGACACTTCGGATTAAATCACTGCAGTGATGTCATACCTGCTCATATGCCCTGTTATGCATGCCAATATCATTTACCCTATGGACAAGGTCTTGTCACAGTGCAGCCCTCTCCTGCTGATTCTGACTGGTGCGGGAAAACAGGATGTCATACTCCCGCACCAGGCTCTGGTGGATCTCCTCATCTTCCGCCACAGAGTAGGCAGGGTTACGCTGTCGCGCCATCTCCCTGGAAGAGAACACAGACAGGATATCAGCAGACCATGTCAGCAATATATGGCACACATACTATACATGATACTCATGTGTAGTGATATACTACTACTCCCATATGTTGCATGTGTGTGTGTCGTGGTGGATACACAGGTACATGGCCAGATATCAGTGCTCAGCCAACACCTGTGCAACAATACCTGCCACATTCCACACAACATAGTAGCATGCCCCATCGGTCAGCACACACTGACAGGTGCAATGCACAACCTCACTCTGGGGGTTCATCCCAAGGTACTGTATGTGGGACACCATCCACTACTGTGATGTGGACAGACGTTACTCGGCCTGGATATACATATCCCACCACCACCACCAGCACAGTAGACTACTTTGATATGTATGTGATTAGACAGTTATTCACTTGCTGGGACTGAGATGGTATCCATGCAGCACACTGGGCCAGTGGAAGCCATAAGCCACACTGCTGACCCCTTTGCAAATGCTTACCACGGGCATGCCACGGATTGCATGACACTTGCACACACATGTCTAACCCAGACCCTATGCACAAAGGTTAGGCATCCTGTCCGGTGGACCCCAGACAGAGGCAGATTGTATAACAATAGCAGGAGGCTACTGCAGGACAGAGCACATTCACATTAAGGGTAGGCATCTGTGGTCAGCACTGGTACTACGCTACGGTCCGTCATAACAACAGCCACGGCCTACTCTGGGAGGGGAATGGACACAAACACTATGTATGACCACAAGGCCTTCTTCAGTTATGTTACACATATGGACCACATGCCTCAGATATGCTCTGTGTTAATCCACACCTACTTAACATTCACCAAACACACGGATATTGGCAACAATCCTGCAGACATGTTCGGTGCACATATCCCCCCTCCTTCTCCCCCACCTTTGAAATATTTGTCCCAGCTGGATGTAACCTCCCTATCATCTCACATGTCCAGGTGAGGGCCGCCCTCAGCAGAGGAGAACACACAGCATCACTGTGACCTCGTGGTCCCCCTGGATGTGTGCTACCGGCACTCTGAGAGGACATACCACCGCATGTAACACTGATAGTTTATCTTGGCCGTGCTACAGGATATGTACCTGGACAGTGGCATACAGCAACAGTGGTCCCACACCACTAAGGGGGCACCTCGACTGACCCTGGGAATTACCACATCATATGCATAACGGGCCTGGTCTGCTAAGCTATGGAATTATGCAGTATGGGATGCATATGCAGTGACATCAGGTACCTGCAGACACTTGTTCCCAGACAGTGTGCCTTTGGGATGGGCTGATCCTGACTTTTGAGCCTGGCTAACATTTCAAAGCAGTCACTACAGCCATTGCTGGGCCAACGCACAGACACATGCTGCCAGGATCCTGGCCTATGACTGATTGACATGTGATGTATGGACATCCCCTTTTGGTGGAACTACGTACACACAACATATCACATGGACATACCTATGGATACAGACCTATGACACATTTGGAGGGTTCACAGTATGCACACTATTAACCTGCTACTTTGCATTACCTCTGTTTGTCACAGCTGGTTGCGTTACCACAGCTTCTGCTTGCTGCTGCTACTGTCTGTGCTGACAGCTTCAGGTTGCAGAGTCACAGTGTCTGGTTGTTATTTTTTTTTTGCTCTCTCTCTCTCTCTCTCTCTCTCTCTCTCTCTCACTTCTCGCTCTCCCTCTGTCTGCTTACAGACAATGCAATGAATGTATTGCATGTGGGGAGTGTTAGCATTGGATGCTTTGGTAGGTATCTGCATAGGTCCATGTGATGGCCTCTGCACCAATTGTAAGCCAGCATTTGCTAATTGCATACAGCCAGTTGTGTACTGATTGCAGTTCTCACTGTGATTTCAGGTCAGTGCTATAAAAGGGTATGTGGGATAGGCATTGCCCTTTCAGATTGTGAGGGTGGGGACCATGCTGGTATGCTGTGGACAGTGTTCTGTGAGTGTAAAGGTTAGTATCTCTCTCATGCTTCAGGCTGTGTTGTATATTCACAATTCTCCATTCCTCTCTCATGTTCCCTGTAGCAAGTAATGCACATTGACACCTACAACTATATATAGATATATTTATATATATATATATATGTACATATGCATACATATATCTATGTACTTTAACTGACCTTATTATCTACAGGCTGCCAACTAGCATGGCTGTTTCTGTTCACACACTACTATTAAGGAAATCCAGTAGTTTTGACATTTATTTTAAATGACATGCTTTGTGTACTACACATCCTATATTCCCTTTACATTCATCCCTACTATTACATGTTATATTTATTTTAGCACAATGTTTTTGTATAAGAGTCATGGCTTAGTGGTAGGTCGTACAGACTAGTGTTTCCTGGGTTCGGGACTGACAGTGGGATTTTATTTTTCTTTTGAACTGAGTACAGGACCTGTCAATCACAGTGACTAAGGCACTTTTAAGCAGTTGTAACCGGGCTAGCACTGGTTTGCACGGAGCTCGCGCATGTGCACTGGCGGTTAGCTCCACGCACGCCCGCTTACAGCCGCTTAACGGTGCTTACTCTGGCGCACACCCGCGCTATTTTCTTTGAAAAAAAGAAAATGGGGAGACAGAAAAGTGGTGAAAAAGGGGTCACAAAGAGGGTAAGACAGTAGGGGAACAAGCTTGGGATGTGCAGGAGGGATGTAGGAAAGGCCCATAGCTGCCCATTCCTTCATCAGCAACAGCTGTGCATATGTATGTAATTTGGTGTGACATTTGAAACCTTCCACCCCTGAGAGAGGTGTCAGGACAACAATAATACTTGTTGTACAGCCAATTGTAATTGATAGGTTCCATGTCCAGCAGACATGTGTGCGGAATGGGCAGCTATGTATGGGGCGTAATTTTTTTGTGGGTACAGAGTGCCCTTTTTTTTTTTTTTTTTTTCAGGTGAGAGTGGTATGTCAGGTGAAGGAAGTCAGTACAGCTGGGGAGGTAGGTTGGGTAGGTAAACAGACAAGACAAACAAGACGCATACAGGGGCGGTGTATGACATGTGTGGGGGGGGTTACACAATTGACGGGGACGGAGGTTTGGATATCCAGAGCCCATGAGCCCACAGATGGCAACAGTGGAACTGATATCCCCACCCATAGGCAGTTGCCACTGTTCCTTCACTGCCCAGGACGGGGCTGTGCTGGGGGCTGTGTAGGCGGGGCAACAGGCATGCCCGTTAGTTGTGCCACCCGTGCCTCAAGCTGGCGTAGGGGCTCAAGGACAGAGTCCCGAATCTCCCTACGCACCACAGTCCGGACGCTACGGAGGGTGAGTGGTGGTTCTCCTCCGGCCACACTTGCAGAGGGGGGGCGAGCCCCATCCCCTGCAGCGCTTCCACCCACAGGTGGCACAGGGCCACCGGAGGAGGGTCCGGACTCGGCACTAGTGCCAGGTGCACTAGCCAGCTGAGGTGGGAGAGGTGGGTCCGCTGGAACCCGCCTTCCCTGTCGTCCTATGTTTTGCATTATGTCATAGTTTGGGTTAGTGACATATAATACCATTCACAATTAGTTGTAACAGCATGCATTAGTATTCCCATTAACCAAACATCCAGATATTCACACCATTGAACAGCGTGCATAACACATGCATAATTTGAACAGAAATACACAGTCCAACAACATGCAGGGTTAATTGATGGCAACAGGCCATCAGGTGTGGATGTATGAACAGGGCAGATGCATCAACGGACATGCAAATATATATGACCCAACAGGACAAACGTCCAGGGGTGTTAATTGTGATTGCACATACCATTTTCACGTGGAATGGGTTATATGTGGTTATAGGGTGGGGTAAAGAAAGTAATATTATCACCTTCGTATAACAATACATATGCTGTACATTTCTAATAGCTACAGTTATATACACACTACTGTTCTAACTACAGTTTCCTATATGATAACTATTTCACCTTGGTGATAGGACTGTTACTGCAACATCAATATACATTTTAGTGTTCTTCATACACATTCATATCTAGCTTTGTTCAGCTACATCATCTTGCTACATTTGCTTTATATAGCTGTAGACAAGTGTGGATGTTTGGTATATCAGACAATCATCCTATCTGCGTATTTCAGACTGAGAGCAACATATCCAGATTTTGGGATACACATTCCACATGCAGCAACACTTTGAACATATTTCGCTGTTTGGTTTTGAATCTCACATGCATTTCATTCTGTCTTGACTGCAGTATACTTTATTCAGGGGTTATTACTACTGTATTGCTGGATTCATGACACCTTCTCACACTCTCTCACTTGCTTTCATTTTACTATTCAGGATGGTACTTCTAGGCTTTATTGACATGTTTTACCAGTAGTTATTACAATCCTTTCCAGCAGTCTCACTTCTGTCATGTTTCAGTATTTCCACAGGGATATATTTCACACATGTGATTTCATCATCTTCTGCAGCTATACTTTTCAGCCTGCTGCTGGTTGTGTACTATTTTCTTACAGGCAGGGCATTTTTATTTCAGAATATATGTCGGACAGTTTCATGTTTAGGTTAAACTTACAGGCTGAAAACTGTTGTAATCAAGCAATACTTGCATACACTTTCACACTGTTACTTGCAGATTTTATTCCTTACTGACTACACTGCACTCTTTTGCTGACTGTCATACTTTTATATTTCTTTACAGTTACTGGTAGTGGATTACTGACCTGCCTGGTGGCGCAACCGCACCAGCCTATTGCCATAGGCTCTGCGGTTCGCAGAATGGACACCTGCAGCTGTAATATAAATGAAGTAATGTTGGAATACACATCTCCATAATATCAGCTAGTTTAATTTTTTACATACATAATTAAATGTTACTTACTCAGTAGTGGGGCGTTGGGTGTTTGCCAGGCCTCCTGGATCCAAAGGTTCAGTTGGTCCTGCTTGCGTCTCTTCAGGTCTGCATGGTGGTGACGGACCTGCTCACCAGTCCTTGGAATCCCTGTGGCACTGGTGAGATCATGAGCCAACCGGTCCCACGCCTCAGCCCTGTATGCTCCCCAGAGGACCTGGCCCTGCATGAGTTGGGCCTCATGATTGTGGACTAGGAGCCAGGCCATGTACCTGGACTCCTCAACACCCCACCTCTGTGCTCGAAAGCGACTACCCTCTCCTACTCCTGACATTCTGCCTGCAGGTCTGTTCTACAATCGTTTATGCTGTGTATTCCCGCCTATGGGGCTTATATAGTCCGTTTTCCCACATATCTGTGATTGGCCATTTTGGAATTGTATCAACTTCAGTAAACCTGCATTGTCATGCTGTAGTTTGTATTCATTTCTATATATTAGCTATTATTGCATTTACAGGTACTGCTGTCATGGCTTAGTGGTTCTGTACCTTGACTATGGTGTATAGTATCCTTGGTTCGAACCTGGCCACTGCTTTTTATTTTTCATGACTGTCTAGACATGCTGAGGGGTGTGTCTGTGTAAAGGCAGTTTTGATACGGCTTGCTCAACGTTGCCCATCGGTTAGCTCGTTTGCGCGGTGCGCAGCTCCGCGCAAACGGGGTACACTGCTTTAAGCCTCATTTGGCTATCGGCACGCATATTACGCTCATCTCAGTTTGGGGCACATAGATTTAGCGTGTTAAACCACTGCTCAGCTACGGGCACTCATTTTGCACCAGTTAAACCACTGCTCATCTACGGGCAGATGCACTCATCCTGTTAAACTGTAGCTCATCTATGGGCACATCTGGCATTTTTTATTCTTTTGTTACCTTACATTTCTTCAATATAAATGGGCTATTTCATTACATTTTACATAAGTTGTGGTTTTATGTGTACATATTTGTCAGGGACTTGTTTCCTGCTTATTTTGCAAAAAAAAAAATTGGTGTTGTGGGGGCTCGAACCATGAATGCCTGCTCTGCAGCCAACATCTCTACCGCTACGCTATTGCTTCCTGGTTTATTTTGCATATTTAGTTCTTATATGCTTTCCCACTGACTGCTAACTGTAGCTGCGCTACCGGCACGCCCGCGCAAACGAGCGCACTCCTGGTTAAACATCTTTACAATTTAAAAAAAATATATAACATGTTCATTTATATTTATTTTATGTTCATAGTCTGTGGGGGCATGATTTGTGTTCTGTTTATTCACATTTCCGTAGACTCTGTCATGGGTGTTTCCTTTGGGTACTTTTCCTCTTCTGGGGGCGTGTCTGCTTACAGGGCTCGGCCTATGGACACGCCCCCTACTCTCTTACATGGACCGTGTTGGCCTTCAGTTTGATTCAGCATGCTCTCATTAATATGCAGAGCATGCTGACATCACTCCGTTTAACTGCAACCTCCGTGTATGAGTTATAACTCTTACACGGAGGCTTCGTGAATCCTGCCCCATATCTTAAAGGCCAGTCCACCTTGAGGAAATGGGAACCCTCTTCAATGGATTTCATTGGTCACCTTCTTACAGACAGTATTTCTGTCTGACCATTTTACTTTATTTATGACTAAATGACCCCTTCTTCATTTTTTGTTGCATTTTGTTCTGCTAATACATCGATACTCTGAAATACTGCAGACATCTTAATCATACTTTTATCCACTTGTTTTAATCAGTGTTTCTGAAAAGAAGGTAGAAGCATCTAATCCAATGTTACTTGTTTTGAATACACACTTGGAAAGGGCAGTAGTGATATAAAATATAATGCCTTCAGACTGAGATAAAGTTACATTATAAGCATATCCAAAAAAAAAAAAGAGAAAGATGACAAGCAATAAGTATGAGGAAACAATGTAGCAGACATAGCTACACTGAAACAAATTTAGTGGGTAGACAAATAAGATGCATCATGTTGAGCAGTTCTGTGAGAGATAACACATATATCATAAAAGTACAGTTTTAATGCAAAGTAGTGTTACAACAGCAATAGAGGAAGCATACAGGTGGAGGTGTCAGGACTGGCAAAAGGTACAAAATAGAAAGAGCTGCTGAAGCATAGTATGGTAGTACGCAAGAATACTAAAAGCTGGGATACCCCCAAGGAGATGCAATTACAAAAAAGTCTGCATGCTTGGGAAAAAAATGTATTACAATCACTGTTTTTGGCAGTGTGAAGACTTTATTTAGTATTTGTTTACCAGGAAAGTCTGGCTGGGCACGGAGATTATTTTTCAGTGCACTCCTGGGAAGAAAAGTTCCATTCAAAAGTGTTGTTCAGAAATACATGAAAGTAGTTTGCATATACCTGGTAATAGATCACAAGGTAATTTCAACAAGCAGAACTAAGTTAAATGAATGCCTTTTAAGAACAGCCTGTTTGACTATACATAACTTTGATTTTCCTTTGGCATATCAGGAGTATAATAAGTTAAATCATGAAAACACTTCAAACTTTAATACATTTTAACTTTTTTCTCTTTTTTTCCCATTAAATAAAGAACACTAAGAACGCTTTTCTACTAATACACTAGAGGTCATGAAAGTAGTGATAATTTAAACATTCACGCACTGTGCTATAACAATTCCCTCTGCCAAAAAACTAATGAAATCTGGCAAATAGCCAACAGCACACACAGTACACTATGTAATTCAGTGCTAAGGCAAAGAAAGAGAAAAGTGTGGCAGTTCTGATCAGTCAGCATAGACAGCAGACACATTGTATTTAAAATGAGAATAGACCAAACCTGCGTTCTGTACTTTTAGACAGTAAATTCATCACAATGAGTTCACTCCAGGGATCATTCCAGTTGCCCTATTGGATAGGGGCACTGTGAACTAACATTGGGTGGCACAGTGCCTGGGCAATTTTTTTGGGCTACGCTTGTAAAGGCTCCAAGACCATTAGAGTAGTACACACCTATGAACCTATGAACCTAATGAGGGAAAGTCAGCATTGCTCCTATTTATGCTATAACTGCACTCATGATACATACAGACTTTCATTTTTCAGTGGCATAATCCTAACTTTCCTCCAAATTTTAAAGATGTCAGTCTGATTAATCCTGCACAGAGAGACTACCATTTCTGCACTGTTTCAGCAGTACATTAATCAGCTAGGAAGGGGAACACTTCCTTTCCCATCCTGAAGAAGAGCCGAGAATAGCAGGAAAAGAATCATAATAGCAGATATTTGAAAAATAATGTAGTAAGAAAGAAATCTGGGAATAGCATATAAGGATGCAAAGCAAAATTAAATAAATAAATAAATACCTACCTACATGCAAAATTAAATGAGGGTTATAAATGATTATTCATCCCACAGCAGATGCAAGTTGAAGCAATCCAGAAGTACACAGGCAAAACAGAGAAATATCCATACAAGCATATTTGCAAACCACCTTTTAAAAAGTTGACATAGGACATATGCATTTTTCCATTGAAAAATGATAGTGTTTTAGCAGATTTTGTCATATGTGCACTTTGAATGCTGGAGTGTGCATTGTCGGCCTGAGGGACTTTATTAAGGTGCTTTATTTTATAATACATTATGACCCGGTATGCTGAAATACTACTATTTTTCCAGGGAAAATCTGCATATTTTCGATAATGCTTTAATGAAGGGAGGTTACCATAAACATTAATATAGGTGTGTATATGGATATGTTTATTTTGCAAGCAATTTTTTACAGCAAATAGTATTAATCCATTTATTGGAACTTACATTGTTTACTAATAGGCGTATTATTCAGACCAGAAGTACATCAGTATGTGACTGCTGGGTCCAAACTGTATGGCTAAACACCATAAAAATAAAATTGTTCAATTACTATCTCCATTGAAGTAGTCCCAGAACAGTGCACTGCTTGTAGTGTTTAATGCTTCAGTACTACCTTCTGACACACTTTCTTGAAAAATAACATCGGATAAAGGACACTAGTTACCTCTCACAGCAGTAAACCAATCACCCCTCACAGTATGACACCACCCACCTCTCACAGCATGATATCAGCCACCCCTTACAGTACACCACTCATGCCTCGCAACAAGGCACTACTCAAGCACCTCTTACAGAATGACAGCACTCACCCTTCACAGTATGACACCACTCACGCCTCACAGTGCAACACGACTCACCCCTCACAGTATGACATCACTCACCACTCACAGTATAACACTCACCCCTCACAGTACAATACCATCCACCCCTCACAGTATGACACCACTCACCCCTCACAGTATAACACTCATGCCTCACAGTACGACACCACTCACCTCTCGCAGCATGATACCACCCACCCCTCACAGTACAACACCACCCATGCCTCACAACAAGGCACTACTCACCCACCTCTCACAGCATGAAAACACTCACCCTTCACAGTATGACACTGCCCACACATCAGAGCATGACACCATCCACCCCTCAAAACAAGGAACTACTCATCCGTCTGATTCCATGTTAACAGCTACAACTTTCACATCCATTACCCCAGCACTGCAACTCATTTAGTTTATTGCAACTTATTAAGGCACAGTAACCCATTAGAACATTACAGTACTTTTAAAATGAAGGAAATTGCTTCACTTTTGTTACTAGATATTAGATTTTTAATATACAATATGTTGCAAAAAAATAAGAAAATTATCAATATAGAAGGCACCATCATCCAGGAATCTTCAATCCAATGCACAAAATGCAAAGTTAAATATCTTACAGTTACAACCAATGAAAGGAGTACAAAAATGGAGTAGAGGCACTAGAAAAATGAAGCAAGGATCCTGCTGGTAATTATCCAGTCACCTCATGGATGTACAAACAGCAGATTAATGTCATATATTTACAGTAAAAAGTATATTCAGTCAAGATAGTCGAAAGAAGAGACATAAGACATTCTATGCTATCAATAAGTATCTGTCAGAAGGTCACAGGATACACTAATCCCTTTATAGTACAAGGACCACAGTGATTATGCTCCGATATTTGGAAAAACACAAATCAGGTAAGCACTGCAGTGGTGTGAGACCCAGCCATAACAAATGTTAAGCACCTCCTGCTAAAGATGTTAAGGTCGGGTCCCACACTATGCAGTTAAATCTGCCAGTACTGATCAGTAAATGACAGTGGAAGCATAAAGTATCTGGGTCTGCCTGCTGACCATGCCAATAAGCTGCCTCTTACTCTTGCAAACTAAGACAGTTACTAGAATAACAGTATATGTATTTATCTGCATTTTCTGAAGGATACGAAGCCCGAAGCCTAAATTTCTTTCATTATTTAGTGCTTTCAGGCCTCTGTGCTTTGTCTGAAAACCTCAGACTTTAAGAGGAGCAGACCAAACAAATGAGGCAAAAATCTGGACAGTTTAGCAACATGGCAAGGTGCATGTAAATATAAAGAGACTATGGGTAGGATTCACAAAGGCTTGCACAGTGTAAGAGACGTGTAACACTCCATGCAAGCCTCGCGATCCAGGAACAGCCCTAAACTCCATGTAAGAGACCAGCTAAAACGTCTCTTACACGGACTGGGCGTGGACATGCTAAATACCTCACTTGCAGCCGAAAGGTATGCAAATGAGGTATATTAGTGATCCACAAAGCAGAAACCAGCCCGTGTAAGAGACGTTTTAGCTGCAGAAATGTACTCAGTTGACAACTGAGTACGTTTCTGCAAATTCCACAACGGAGCCATGTCAGCTCCAAATAAAGGGTGCATATGTCTCAGGCAGCATGCCAATGGCCAAATATGTGGCCATTGGCAAGGTAACCCGATGCAAAAATAATAAACCCAGCTCAACCCCGCACAAATGGGCTGGGCTGTATAAAACATAAAAATGAAGGTTATAAACCCACAAATGTGGGTTTCATGCAATACATGGAATGACAATGCAGGGACCAGCAGACCAAAAACAACATGGCCACCGTGTAGTGGTTGCTAAGGGGGGAAGCTGAGTCTAAGACATGTAACTAAGTACATGTAGGCAATCTCATGTAAATGAGGGTTAGGATACTGAATCTCACAGTCACATAGCAAATGAGCACAGTCTGAGTAGTGTAAGAGATACATAAGGGGGAGGAATAGAGTAGGAGCTAGGTGACATCACAGGGGGGAATGGTAGAAAGAAATGCAGTTCATTGGAGGTCAGTGTAACATGACAGATGACAGACACAGATCATGGAAAGAGGTGTGCCACAAGATAAGTCGGGGAAAGTCAAGAAATGGAAGGTGTACACTGTTACTTACACCAAAGTTTCTTGCTGGGCGTGCATGCGCACGTGTGTGCACCATGAAGCGCGAGTAGGACAGTGTGCGCACGTGTAAGGCAGACTGAGCATGTGTGAGCGTGTTGGGAGATGTTTAACACTGTTTGCGCTGGTGTGCGCGTGTGTAGGGCAGGCTGAGCATGTTGGAGGCTGTTGGCAGACGTGTAACAGTGCTTGCGCGGGTGTGCGAGCGTTTCAACCCGAATAAGTAGATTCTGAACCGTGTAAGCACGTGTGCACGCATGTAAGCCACTGTGAGCGTGTTTCTGCTGGTATGCACATTGCTCCCCCCTGAGGAAACAGAAAGGAAAAAGGAAGCAACAGAATTAATAGGAAGCTAGCAGGGATAACTGCTGAAGCTAGCAGGTGAAAACAATTAGAAGCAGGCAATTACACAGGCAGAATAGTAGCCCAGCCCAGCACTTAAAACTCTGCAAACAGTAGTGCAGGATGTTTCTCTTAAGAGACACTGCAAGACAGGAGTAAGCTAATAGAAGTGAAAACTGAAAAGCTTCACTCAGAGCAGAAATGTTAGGGGCTGCCATAGCTGTCATAATGAGACATAGGCGACTTGCTGAGGGTGGTGACAATGCAGATGGTGCCAGACAACCCACAGTGAGGAGACGGAGAAGAGTGTACAGGCCCAGGGTCACCTACCACGGGTTACATGAGCTGGAGATAGTAGAGCGCTATAGAGTGGACAGAGAGCTCCTGCAGCAAATTGTTGAGCTGTGCAGGCCACGCCTCACACACAGAACCAATAGAGGGAAACCCATCCCAGTGGAAACCAAGGTATGTGTTGGCCTAAGAATACTAGCAACAGGTACCTTCCAGAGACCAACTGGCGATATGATGGGGATATCACAGGCATCAGCCTCCAGGGTACTGCACCAGTTCCTGGATGCCATGTCAGCACATGTCGGTGATCATGTATATTTCCCCAATGCCCGTGAGGTATTGGCCAGCAATATGCGTCTCTTCCAGCAAATAGCGGAATACCCTGAGGTAGTGGGTGCAATAGACTGCACGCACATATGCATCAAAGCACCAGCCAGTGAGCGGGGTAGGGCCTACATTAACCGCAAGGGCTTCCCCTCCATCAACTGCCAGGTTGTGTGTGATGCCCAGGGCATAATAATGAATGTGTGTGCTGGCTGCTCTGGGAGTTACCATGATTCCCACATCTGGCATTTTATGCAGCTGTACAAGACATTTGCCAATGGGGACATCCCACACGGACACCTAGTGGGGGATGCAGGTTATGCACTGGAGCCGTGGCTGATGACACCCATCAGAAACGCACACACACCTGAACAGGAACGTCATAATGAGGCACATGCACAAACACGTAATGTAATAGAGCGTGTGTTTGGGCTGCTCAAGTCATGGTTCCTGTGTCTGGACACATCTGGTGGAGCCTTGCAGTACACACCAACTACATGTACCCAAATTGTCATGGTATGTGCTATGCTACATAATATGATCTTGCGAAAACAGCTGCAGCAGGACCAGCATAGGGCTGGGGCAAGCAGCCCCCCACCATTGCCAAGGCCATCACAGGCAGAGCGTGACTCGGAGGAGGAACAACCTGAGCCTGCCCCAGTAGGCAGAAGGAGGCATGCCCAGTATGCCCTGGCCTTGGCAAAGAGGCAACGCATAGCACAAACACTGGCTCAGTAGGAACACTGGGAATGATACCCCCTCTGACTCACTCAAATAATAACATGGATGCCTAAAATGACATGACCTGCTCACAAACATGTACAGGGAAGTGTAATATGCGCATCCGACAGAGGCAGCCCTGCAGCACCACCTGAGGCATGAATGCCATGTGTTAAGTAATGTAACACCATGTACTATATGCACACCTGAGCACCCTGACTAACATCCACCCTCACCAAGCATGAAGCCACAAAATGACGATGGGATGATCAAGTGCAATAACTGGCTGAAGTAATGCAGTTAGTCAAAGGGGAGCCAATGTGTTTCAGGCTGGGAAGACATGCGGAGTATGACATGATGCACCACCTGCTAGGGGTGGCGTGCACCTATCATTCCATGCCCCATGGATACTGGCAAAGGCTGTCAGTACCCACAGCATGCCCTGAATATGTAAGTCTCAAAACACAAACCCACCTTCATAGGTACCACAAGGGATAGGAACCTAGATGTAATGCTACCCAATGCCAGAAGTCTAAACAGCAAGATGTGTGCAGTGTAAACGCACACAGAATGGAGAATGTAGATATCAGTCATGTAATAGAGAACTGGGTCAAGGCTCACATCAGCACCCTAACACTACCAGTTCACACCTCATACTGTGCTGTACAGCCGCAAAACATGGAACAAGCTACAAAAGGAGGGTGACTAGCAATAAATGTCAAGGATAACCACACCCCCATGTTGGTACCACAACAAGAAGCAGCATGGATTAGCCATGGTCAAATACCAATGGCTAAAACCGCCTCCCAGTATATAGCCTGCTGCAGACTACTGTCCTAATACCAGGAACTGCACCTGGCCTATGTTGGAATACATGAATATATCAAGCCCCCAAAACAACATTATATTGCTTGAGTGAAAATACCCAGACATACACCGGAAGCATTATACTAGCATCAACACAGTTGGAGAAAAGTTCCCAGAATCCATAAACAAAAATGCCCAGGAACAACGTACTACTCCCACAAGAGGGGTAAGCATACTGGATGTGATAATCAGCAACATGTGTACTGGATGGCAAGATGAGAAGTGTATCCTTCACTGGTAAGACCAGACCATAGAGTAATCACACTGGATATACACATCCCGACCCCAGTCCCTGGCCAGAATACCACAGTGAAAAACATGTGTAAAGCATAGGTTGCAGCCCTCCAAACTGATGTTGAATCCACGAAAGGCCCTGTGCAAGTGCAGAATATGGGACACACCGCAGAACATGTTATACAGGCATTCCATGAACACAGCCAGGAATGCTTGGAGTATGCAATCACAAATAACAACAACACACAATGCCATACACGCAGGCATCTGGCATGCTGGACTCCAGCCATTACCAAACCATGCAAGAGAATGAGGAAGCTACCACATGATAGAGCAAACATAAAAAGGGAAGTAATCACTGACCAGTAGTATGGCAATAACATATGTCCACACATACAATCCACTAAGTCCAGCCACAACAAGTAGAATCTGTGAATCCAGAGGCAATGTGACACCTGTCTCATGTAAACAGACAACCACAACTCCCCCCAATAAATACAAATATATGTGATAGATGCAACCATGTATCCAAACCAGAGGTTGAGCTCCCCCAACTCAGTACTGTCAAAACTAGTCAGGAGGAGAAGGTAACCACATACACCACAAACCCAGTCCCACATAGACCTACCACAACTGTAAACCAAACACATAAATACAGAAAAATATTCCCGGAGGCCCTAATTACAAACACACCACACCAACAGAAGCCTCCAAAGCAGATCACAAGCAACCACAACCTCCAAACATAGCACATGCAATGAATAGTACACAAAGCTGGTGTGCCAAACAGTCACAGGCCAGAAGGAGAAATAACATGCCTGATACAGTTGTAATAGGTGTCTGTATAGGCAGACACACTGCTGTCCCACTCACTAGACTGAACAAGGGAAAGGGTAGAGTAAGCTGCCTGTAGGCTGCCACAAAATACCACATAACACAAGTACGCAGGTCACCCCAAAGCAAGCAGAAATATGATGCATTCAATGTCCATGCTGGTGTGATTGACCTGAGATGTACCTCCCTGGTCTACATGAAAAGAGACATGGATGATCTCTCTGAGTATGTACCCCAGGCCGGTATGACACTGGCTGTGTGCAGCATCCAACCCTCACCAAGAATGATGCCACAGTACAAACACAGAATGATCATGTTTAACAGCTGGCACAGTTACAGCTGTCAGTCCAAGAGGGTCTAATGTCTGTCTGCTTGAGATGTCAAGCATGACAAGCCATGCTGCTGTTCCAGGGATGGCTTGCACCTGTTACCCTGCGTCTGGATACTGGATAAGGCCTTTGCCACCTCCATAGAGCCGTATGTAGGCAAGGCGAAAAGACTACCCACCACCCTAGAAAACATAAGTGGTAAGAAACATAAGGGTAATGCTGACCAATGCCAGATGTGTAAACTGCAATATGCATGCCCCTGAGGCACTTCCCAGTATGGAGAACATCGATGTCTGTGCAGTGACAGAAGCCTGCTGCAAGCCTAGTGATAGCACACCAGCACTACCAGGTTATACCACATATCATGTGTTATGGCCCCAACATCTGGACCAAAACATCAAAGGAGGGGGAGTATCCATATGCAGCACAGACACCCATATGGCCAGGTAACTGACAATGCACAAAGCAGCGGAGACCACCCATGTGCACCTAAGTGTAGTCCAAACTGCTGTACAGTCTGTAGCATGCGACAGACCACACTCTCACACACAAGAACTCCACCCAGACATCCTGAAGACACTGGACAGTATGAATGTCCCACCAAATACCAGACAAGGTACACACAAATTACCACATAGATGGCAAACCATTATGTATGCAAGGAGTAATCAGGGACCTAGGGACACAAGTCGACAGTAATCTGTCATGTGACACTCACAATGCCAATGTGGCTAGGAAGATTGTCGATATTGGACACCGTATCATGAAAGGATTCACATCTACATCAACAGAGGTCACTGTGCCGCTGTACTGTTCCCTTATCAGACCCATAATCTACTACAATGACTCATATGGGATGTACCATACGTGACACCTGCAGCGGTTCGGAAGACCTCATAGTTACCCCACCAAGAGGATAAAGGGTGTGAAATATATGTCATATGCTGCCTGGCTGTAGACACCCCAGCTGAATGCAGTCACAGACTGCCTACACAGAGGCATTGTATGTCTGTTGTACAAGGCCATGTCCAACACAGGAGTAATGGACATGCTCCACCACAGGAAATCAAAGCCATTGGAGCTGTGAGAGTGACAGATGTCAGCCTCAACACATAATGAAATAAGATGTGCTGGAGGGACAGATACATAACCCAGAGGCTCCCCACACCCAGAAACAGGATCCCAATCCACGTTAGGCAGAGCCCCTCACTGACACCCCTCAACAGGAATATTGCCAAGTGGATGGATGATCGTACATGTATACTGGGGGTCTTCACTGTGTCATGACCAGACAGAGGCACAGTAAAGAAATTCATAAATGGCCATAATAGAAACATAGCAAGGGGTGGCGAAAGACACACACACTCTGGCTAGGCTTACTAATGCCCTAGGGTGGATAGCTTAATATGAACCCATGAACCTATGAAGATACAAATTGTACAGGACACTAAGGATAATCACAAGGCTTACTTAACTGATGGTAGGAACCATGTTGGGCATCCACAGATATGCTCCAAATCACACAGATATTACAATCAACATACCAAACACACACACATATTGCTAACATACAACCTGACAGGTGCAGTGCAAACACCCCCCCACCAGAGTGCAAAATATCTATCCCAGCAGACTGCTGGTCCCCTGACATTGCAGATGCTGAGGTAACAGCCATCATCTGCAAAGCAAAACACACAGCAGCAAAGGTATGTGATGGTGTCCTGGGCTGAGGCCAACATGGACTCCAAGAATAATGGAATGCCAAATCACATTACTGCCCAATGTCAGCCTTACCACAGGATATGTACCCAAAGAGCAGTGTACAACAACAGTGGTCCTTCACAACAAAGGTGTTGCCTGAATGGATACTGCAAACTACCACCCCAGGATCCTGACAAGCTTGGTCTGCACAGCTATGGAAAGGATCAGTATGTACCGCAGACAGAAGGCTATTGTGGACCTATTGATACTGGACCCTACACAGTGTGGCTGTCGTAACTGCAGATCCTGCCCCTAAACATGTTTGACCCATTTGAAGCAGTCATTAAGGTCATTGATGAGGGCAATGTGGTCCACACAGCGTAGCTGGACCGTGCATATGCTTCTAGACAATACCGTACGAGTTCAGTATGGATATGTTCACCAGCTTAAATATATACCCCTATGTCAGTAGAGGGGTTGCAAACCAGACCAAGGACAGAACTGACATGGTCAGACATGCCGCATCCATGTCAGACTACAAAGCAGATATGAGTGGCATCCCACAACGTCTGGTCCTGCCCCCCCCCGTTCTGTATATATGTCCCAAGGTATAGGCCAACATGGAAGGACTGTGACTGAACATGTATGCAGAGGAGTACAAACAGCCCACCATATCCGACCCCCAGCTGACACAAGCAACCCACAAAAGGGCCACCTACAAACAGACAACTGGAGCCATAGCCATGTCAGCAAGCTAATTGTAGAACTGTGTATAGACAACCACCGTGGATATACAGTAAGTGCCCACAAATTACCACACAGGTGTTAACCCATGACGTACCTAACATGTAATGAGAGACCTGGGTACAAAAGGTGATAGATATCCTGCACTGGACAAACATGTGGCTGTAGTGTTCGGAGAAACATATACTATATACTCACCCAAACATGAAGGTTGGCAGATGTAGATAAGGGGATGTCACTGTGGCTCTGCAGTCATCCTCCATCAGCTTCACAATTGACTACAATAGCCCCTGTGGGATATACCTCAGCAGACACCTCCATCAACTGTAAAATCCACAACAGTACGCCACCAGGAGTAGCAAAGAGCATGAACAGATGCCATGTGTTGCCTGAGTAAACAAACTGCAGCCCCACACACTGCCATACTGCCCAGCTACAGGCAAGCTGTGCCTGATGTATGAAGCCATGTCCAACCTGGAATCAATGAACATGCTGCACCTTGTACAATCTGAATGGCAGTGAGCTATGCACATGAGAGACCTGAACCCCAGCACTGACATACATAGGACAAGCTGTACAGAATGATCCATAACACAGAAGGCACCCCCACTCTTCAGTAAACTCCCGGTACAGGTCAGCCAGAGAGTCACTTATCGACACCCCTCAAGAGGAATCCTGATGAGTGGATGGGAGATGGTAGGCTAACCCTGGGTATCACTGTTATGTCAGAGGTAGACGGAGGCACAGTATACTAACCATGACATATGTCATGGCAAACTCCAGTTACAATGTGTGTCGAAGGACAAACACACCCTGTGACTAGCATCAGAAATGGCCTAGGGAACATCGCTAGTGTTTGCCAATGTCCACCCATGTTGTGGAATACACTACCAATGTTGGACGAGCCTGGTGTAGGTAGTCCATATCTGAACATAATGCAACATGGTCATATGTGCACAACTGGCCCCTACACAGTCTGTTGTGCTCACTATGAAGATGTCAAGCAGTCATAGGACTAAAGCCCAGGATACTGTCCACCACAGTGAAAGTACTGAACCAGTACACTATACGGTACTACAGTGTTAGGTCATTATGAAAGTATGTTGAGAACTGTCTGAAAGTATCCCATGCAATCCCTGCAGGCACAGTATAATCCCTGTTGTGGCAGACACGAAGCAGTTGGCCAGTTAGTACACAACATGACACCCAACACACAATCATAAACGTGAGATATTGTTGAAGTTCACACACACCCAAATATGTGGTGGACTTCAGAGTGCAACATATGGAAAGCTCACACTGGGCATGCTTGCACACTTTGATAAATGAGGCATATGTCAGACAACATGCCATGGAAAGGCTGAACTGGGCATGCTCACAGACTTAGGCCATATCTCCGTTTAGCAGTTGGCCACACATATCTTGTATTTGTACGTGTCAGTCCAGGAACCAACCACAACACAGCAATCTGCCCAGTGCACACAGTAAATGACTACAGAGACATAAGTGATATGGTGGATCGCCGTCATATGCAAACATCTTCCACAGATACACAAGTTGGTCATAGGAACAGGGAATGCTATGGCAATAAAGACCTGCAAACAGTAGAACAGCACAACAAATATTGTGCATCCGACAATTGAACATATGGGTGTAGAGGTCAATACTAGGCTTGTTGCCATAGGGAATGACAGCTCAGCCAGAGTGTGCTTGGCATCTGCATCCCCAGTACAGTAGGCTACTGTGCCACTGTAAAGTAGGTCACATAAGGCAACATGTGAGGCTAGTGAGCTGTGCCTCTGTCAAGCAGGGGCACCGTGGAGGTCCCAGGGATTGAATGTGCTAAGCCACAGCCATGTTGTCGGTGTGTGCTAGAAGAGGGTTGCTGAGGATCTCTAACAGTAAGTGTCTGTCAATAACAGACTGAGGGGAGCCCTATCTGCATTCTCTGGACAATTCCACTGTCAACACTGTGTTGTGATGATTATGTGTGAATGAAGTGCCATGCCGGAACTGTTCACAGATGTCCTCCCTCTGTGAGCTACAGCTCTGCAATGTATTAGCTCACTCTGTCTGTTGTACGGCTCATATATGGCTGGTGTACACCTGACAGGTGTCTTGTTGTGGAGCAGTCATGGGTATATGTGGGATAGCATGATCAATGCAAACCATACACATGCTCATAGAATGCAATTGTCAAGGATTATGCTGAGTGGCCAGTATAGTCCCCCAGCATGGGTCCTCTGAAGTCATCCACCCCAGTCTTCACAAGTGTAGAGTCTGCTTGTGCTAAATACAGTTTGTGTGCAGTGACAACCTTGCCTGGGGGTGGAGATGGGATATGGATGTCCAGGGAAAGGTGGGTATGGTCAAATATCAACAATGGTGGTCTGCCTCTGGTGTGGAACAGTGAGTACCCACGTTGCAGATGGACAGGTGCAATATGTATTCCCCCATGTGGCTGTGGTGTGTGGTTCTGCCATAGCACATGGACCCACAAATTGTAGTGGCTGTAGGGTAAAGTGGTAGAGGCCTGAGTAGTTCTCACACACAATATGCCTGTACCTGATGTTAACAACTGGAATGGTGTATGTGAACACCTGCATATCCTGGCACTGTTCCCAGGGAAGCTAAGTGTGTGCCCTGGATGTGGGTGTGGTGTGGTGTTCTGGACTGGTTGTGTTGTGTGTTACAGGTCCTGTGGTCACAAAGCATGGTATAGAACATAACCTGCCAGTGCGATGTGCATATCTGACCCTGACGTAGGTGGCTGCAAATGCATATATATGCTATCCCCCACCTGACAGGTAGTACTACATGTACATACCTCTGTAGAAATAAAGATGTCAGCACCCTATAAATACTGCAGGTGCAGAACAAATGCCCAGTAATTCGGATAGTGCGCTCTGCTAATGCGTCTCCCTCAAGTTTCATAATATAGTTAGGTAGGGGTTTGAATCCTGCAAATGCTCAGTGTGGGTGGGTGAGTGGGGTTTGTGTGTGTGAGAGGGAAATGTCCCTTGTGGCAACTGGGAAAACACACTACAGGATGCACATTCCCCTTTCTAAACACTGATGATGTCAGCACCCTATAAGTACAGCAAGAGAAGGGAAACCTCCCAGTAATGTGAATAGCGTCCTCTGCTAATGCGTCCTTCTCGAGTGTCATAACATAGTTAGGTAGGGGTTTGAATCCTGTAAATGCTCAGTGTGTGTGGAGGGGGTTAGTGTGTGTGCAAGTCTGTATGAAAGAAATATCCCTTTTGGCAACTAGGAGAACACACTACAGGATGCACATTCCCCTTTCTAAACACTGATGATGTCAGCACCCTATAAGTACAGCAGGAGAAGGGAAACCTCCCAGTAATGTGAATAGCGCGCTCTGCTAATGCGTCCGTCTCGAGTGTCATAACATAGTTAGATAGGGGTTTGAATTCTGTAAATGCTCAGTGTGTGTGGAGGGGGTTAGTGTGTATGCAAGTCTGTATCCTGCAAATACTTAGTGTGTGTGGAGGAGGTTAGTGTGTGTGCAAGTCTGTATGAAGAAAATATCCCTTTTGGCAACTAGGAGAACACACTACAGGATGCACATTCCCCTTTCTAAACACTGATGATGTCAGCACCCTATAAGTACAGCAGGAGAAGGAAAACCTCCTAGTAATTCGAATAGCGTGCTCTGCTAATGTGTCTATCACGAGTGTCATAACATAGTTAGGTAGAGGCTTGAATCCTACAACTGCCCAGTGTGTGTGGAGGGGGGGTAGTGTGTGTGCAAGTCTGTCTGAGGGAGATGTCCCTTTTGGTATCTGTGAAAGCACTCTACAGGATGCACATTCCCCTATCTCAGCACAGATGCTGTCAGCACCCTATAAGTACAGCAATTCGAATAGTGCACTCTGCTAATGCATCTCTCCCGAGTGTCACAATATAGTTAGGTAGGAGTTTGAAACCTGTAAATGGCATGTGTGTGTGTTTTTGGATGTGGGGACTCTGTGTGTGTGCAATTCTGTATAAAAAACATGTGCTTCTTTGAAATCAGGAGATCACACTACATGATGCACATTACCCTTTCCAAACAGTGATGATGTCAGCACCCTATACATACAGCTGGAGAAGAGACATCTACTAGTAATCAGAATAGCGCAATCTGCTACAGCATCACTCTCAAGTGCCATAACATATTTAGGTAGGGGTTTGAAAGTGGCAAGGGTGTGTGTGTGTTTGGATGTGGGGAGTTTGTGTGTGTGCATTTCTGTATGAAAAACATGTTAGTTTTGGCAATCAGGAGATCACACTACCTGATGCACATTACCCTTTCAAAACACTGATGATGTCAGCACCCTATAAGTAAAGCCAGAGAAGAGGAGCCATCTAGTAATCCGAATAGTGTGCTTTGCTAATGCGTCTCTCTCACGTGTCGTGACTTAATTAGGTAGGGGTATGAATCCTGCAAATGGCAAGTGTGCTTGTGTGTGTGTGGGGGTAATAGGGTGTGTGTAAATGCAAGTGTGAGAGAACAGATCCTTTTGGCAAATACTACAATATACCAGATGCTGCATATTCCCCCAGTAAACACAGGGGATGTCACCACACTATCAGCACAGCCAAACAGGGCTAGTTGGCCAGTAATGCCAATAGTGCGCTCACCTACTGGGTCTATTACCATTGTCAGAATACAGATAGGTATGTTTTGGTAACCCACAACTGCCACGTGTGGTTGTGTCACACATTAAGACCTTGTGTGGGTCTTTGTGCATAACAATGCATGCCATTGCCTAAACCAGCAATGGCATTGCACACATGATGTATGTGTGTGACACATACACATAAATACCTGTGACCTGCAGTAGTTACCATGTCTGACACATGCCTCGAGTGGATAAATGGTATTTGCAATGTATAACAATATGACTGTGTCTTACTGTGCAGGGGCCGCATGCGGTATGTGTCTATACAGTGTGGGTGTATATGGTAAAATACCTACAGCAGGGGATACACATCTGGTCTGGGCCATATAGTTTACATGTAGTTGATGTACAGGTGCTGCATGTTCCCACCTGTTGTGGGAGTGGTAACGTCATTCCACTGCAGTTCAGTGACCACATGCTGTGAACCCTTCAACTAGTGTGTTGTAGCTACAGTAATGCTCACGCACAATGTTTGGCTGGATGCAGTCCAGCCATATAAAGACAGTTCTTGAGACTGTCATATTGCCAGTGTTGTTATGGAGGATAGGTGGTTTTCCTGTGTATGGGAGGGTTGTGTGTGCCAGGCTATGAACCAGATGGCAGTCCGACACACTGTTAGCTGCACATGATTAGGCCCTGATGCTTTGTGCTGTGCCAACAACCTGGAGGTGTGTGTATCTGTGGTGCCTTGGGATACCACCCCCCTGTTCATGTGTGTTACATGTGTAGGGGACGACAGGCATGGTATGAGGCATAACCTGGCAGTGATGGGTTGCACCTGTGAGCCATGAATCAGGACTCTGGTACTGCACAGACATTGCAGTTCACCATGCTGAGGACAGTGTCCAGTGCATGCATCTTGCGGTGTACACTGCTGGTGTTGTGTAGCAGCACTGTTAGTGTCCTAACCTGTGTGATACCCGGAGGTGGCTATGTAATCCATGTCCTGCAGCATAAGGCAGTATGTGTGTATCAAGGAGCTTCGCTAATATACATTGGGCCATGGGTGTCACGTGCAAGCTGACCCTTGCACATCATTGTGGCTTCCCTAGCATGTAAGCACACGTTGACAGCCAGCGGATACCCTATGAATGACATTGGAGACTGAGCAGAATGTAGACATACAACACCCTTCCTACATATAGTGGTAGCATACCTGGTGAGGGTATGTTGGCAAGCAAGATCAGGCTCATACTGGCCCGTGCCACATGCTGAGAGATCCATTCTATGTTCCCTATCATGTAGTCCAGGGAGGTATCTCTCAGGTCATCCATAGTGGCATGGTCAATGAGTGAGTCATATGTGTCCATGCCTCTGACTGACCTGTATGCATGTGTTCTGTGGTAGACCATAGTGCCCCTGAGGCATATCACTGTGACCTTCACCAGATACAGCCTGTTGAGCGGGACCCCAGTGCAGCACCCAAGACAGGTACCTGACACATCTGTAGCAGGTGTGTTGTGTAGCCCTACAGGCTGTGAGTGTGTGGCACACGGGATGTGTGTGCCATGTGTGGCATGTGCTCTGTTCCAACGGAACATATGCCTGTGTGCCAGCTGCGGAGGTGTGTGATGCTCAGGCAGGATGCTATTCTGAGTCCCCACGTATGCCCCAGTGTGTTCAGCATGCTGTCAGTGCATGTCTATGTATGACTTGTATTGTAGTCACTGTAATATGACATGCCACCTGACAGGGTATGGCATTACTGGGTTCAGAGAGCTCAATCCCCAGATTGGCTATGTGGTGGCATCCACACATGTGTTGTACATTCCTGGCCAAGGGTGATGGCTGACTGCATACATGTGGCAGCTGTGACATTGCCAAATGACTCACATAAACCACAACTGGACCATAGAGGTGAGTCACAGGTTACCTTTGCACATGCTACCCTAGTAGTGTAATTGCCATGGTGAGTACCAACACATAGAGCCAATGGGGAACAACATACTGAAGGTGTGTATGTGTGGGTGTACTGCTACTGTTTCATAGCACTGGCATATATGACTGCACACGTGGGTAAATGCCAGGTAAGACATGTGCAATGTGTCACAGGCAACGTACATGCGAACAGGACGGACAGTGACGTTCTGTCATGTGTAAACTTGACATATGTATCGTACGCTATGCAGATGTCACTAGGAGTCCACAGAAGCACTGTAACTCTGCATTGCAGGTGTAAGCAGTGTTCCAGGGAACCCCAAGCGATCATGCATGCAAACAAAGCTACAGTAAGCAGGGCTGGAAGTAGTTCATTGTACAATAAAGAAGGGGTAACACTAACAGTAAGTAACAATGCAAATATGTAGGCACTATCAACATGTATCCAGGAATACACAGCGCAGATGCCCATGGTAGAACTGATATTATGTCATAGTTAATTGTGATTTGGATTACACTGGTACTGCACACATAACATGCGCAAACATCCACATTGCATAGTCGTTGTGGGCAACTTGACACCATTACTGTACATGTCCATCATTGCATATCACTACTTGCATTAGCTTCCCCCCTGTGCTACCCATGTATGTGGCTATCTGTTGACATCCTTACCACCGGCATGCAATTATGTGCAGCTGTTACACTTTGGTACGTACTATGGGTGCAGATAGCAATTCAGGACATTCATACGGTTACTGCATCAGGCATGCTGGGATATACACACAGTCATATCAGCACACTGTACTGTTACTAACATGATACTACTAATACACTTCTATGTAGTCACCCTGTGCATCGGCAACATGTTTACCTGTTCCCGCAATGATGTTGGAGATTGCAGGAGGTGGCACAGTGTCATCATATGCACAGGGTGTGAATTAGGTATGCCTGAGTCTGCCACTGATACCACCAATTGACATGTGTATGTATGTGTGTTGGTGAGGGGCAGCAGTACAGGGTGGGGCACTGTTGGTGAAGTGTGTGCGTGTATGTGGTCGCCCTAGGTGTTAACATTTCGCATGTGTGTATGCACGCACACAGTTCCACCTCATGGCTGCCATATACAGGGGTTTGTGGACAGCCACAGACTGCACCTGGCAGGTCATACAGATCAGTGTCTGTGGGCACGGACACGGTACCTGTGCCTGGCAGGGGTGCTACGGACCGTATCCAGTACTAAGCCAGACTGGGTACTGTCATCAGAAGCGGGAGTGTGTTGACTGGACACAGGTCCCTGTTGGGACTGTCCAGAGCCACATGCACGTGGTCTCCTGGGGCGTTCCAATGACAGCACTGACCCAGCATTGCTGGGGCTGCTGCTGGCACTATGGGGGCGTGCGCGGGCCTGTTGTCGTCCGCACCGACTGCCAGCTGCTGCTGTTGCTGGCATATGGCCACGTCGACGCTGCAACTGCCCACCATTGCCCTGGCTCATGGACATTTGGTTGTGGAACTGCTGTAATATGTCCCCACAACGTCTGTCTATGACATCGGTGAAATTACGGATAGCATCCGCGATGTCACGCATACTGTCAGTCATGGCTGTGCGACATGCTCTCAGCTCCCTCAGACCCTGTCTGGTGTACCTTTCCATACGTGACTGTGCCTGCATGACAGCCCGAAACATAGCTGAGGTTGACAGACCTCTTTGGGCACGTCTGCCAGAGGCAGTATGCCCACGGATGCTCCCACGAGAACCCATGGGCAACTGTCTGTGTGGTACCATCGCAGGACGCTGCCCATGGCTGCTGTGTGGGGAAGCATGTGCCACAGATACCACATTACCCTGGTCAATGCCCACTGTATCCTGTCCATCACCTAGGGACAATGGTGACAAAGGATGTACTGGCAGGATGACTGTGCGCAATGATGGGGTTGACAGCTGTGTACTGTCAATTGGCTGACCCATGGCGGACCCTGACACACCTTCCTGTACCATTACACAGATATCATCATTACCAGTACCTGTGGCACCAGATTCAGGTTCCCTGCTGCAGGACACCAGAGCAGCACCAGAACCTGTGGGAGGAAGACAGGAAACACAGTTTACAGTGTCCACACAATGTTACCAGTGATGCACTTATGCACACATGCACACATGCACACAAGGACACATGCACACATGCACACATGGACACAGGCACACATGCACACATGGACACAGGCACACATGCAGACATGCACACGTGGACACATGCACACAGGCACACATGCACACATGCACACAGGCACACATGCACACATGCACACATGCAGACATGCACACGTGGACACATGCACACGTGGACACATGCACTCATGAACACATGCACACATGCACACGTGGACACATGCACACATGGACACATGCACACATGCACACGTGGACATATGCACACATGGACACATGCACACATGCACACATGCACACATGCACACATGGACACAGGCACACATGCACACATGCACACATGGACACAGGCACACCTGCACACATGCACACATGCACACATGCACACATGCACACATGGGCACAGGCACACCTGTACACATGCACACATGCACACCCCGCAGTATACACACAGAGCACTACTGAGTTACACTAGTGTTACTAGCACTATCAGGACTATTATAGGTATTGTTAAACACACTCACCAGCATGGATGGCCTGCATTGCTGTAACCCCAGAGGGACCTGCAGAAATGATGAGATTAATGTCAGTGGGCACAACTCTGCCATTGATACTGCATATGATACAGTGCAGTAGTACAACAGTTGCCTTTCACACGTCAGCTGCTGATATTGCCAATATCACACATGCACAATTACATACTATGATGACAGCTACATACCATGGACACACCTTACACATGCATAAACTAACAGTGCACAGAACAGTCAAGTGTACATATGGCATATTACCTGCACACTCCATGTCGTGCTGCTGTGTGGATCCAGCCTCCATCATGATGCAGGTGTATTGCTGCTGCTGTTCCGGGGCTGGAGCCACAACACTTAGGTGTAGCCCCTCCAGTCTGGTGAGGGGGGGATGTGTGGCCACCCCACCTCCTGTGGCAACCTGTTGCCTGTGGATATCCGCACGCTGACGGACATTTCTGATTAAATCACTGCAGTGATGTCGTACCTGCTCATATGTCCTATTATGCATGCCAATGTCATTTACCCTACGGATAAGGTCTTGCCACAGTACAGCCCTCTCCTGCTGATTCTGACTGGTGCGGGAAAACAGTATGTCATACTCCCGCACCAGGCTCTGGTGTATCTCCTCATCTTCCGCTGCAGAGTAGGTGGGATTACGCTGACGCCATCTCCTGGAAGAGAACACAAACAGGATATCAGCAGACTATGTCAGCAATATATGGCACACATACTATACATGATACTCATGTGTAGTGATATACTACTACTCCCATATGTTGCATGTGTGTGTCTCGTGGTGGATACACAAGTACATGGCCAGATATCAGTGCTCAGCCAACACCTGTGCAACAATACCTGCCACATTCCACACAACATAGTAGCATGCCCCATCGGTCAGCACACACTGACAGGTCCAATGCACAACCTCACTCTGGGGGTTCATCCCAAGGTACTGTATGTGGGACGCCATCCACTAGTGTGATGTGGACACAAGTTACTCGGCCTGGATATACATATCCCACCACCACCACCAGCACAGTAGACTACTTTGATATGTATGTGATTAGACAGTTATTCATTTGTTAGGACTGAGATGGTATTCATGCAGCACACTGGGCCAGTGGAAGCCACAACAAACACTGCTGACCCCTTTGCAAATGCTTACCACGGACATCCCACAGATTGCATGGAACTTGCACACACATTTCTAACCCAGACCCTATGCACAAAGGTTAGGCATCCTGTCCAGTGGACCCCAGACAGAGGCAGATTGTATAACAATAGCAGGAGGCTACTGCAGGACAGAGCAGATTCACATTAAGGGAAGGCATCTGTGGTCAGCACTGGTACTACGCTATGGTCTCTCATAACAACGGCCACGGCCTACTCTGGGAGGGAAATGGCCACAAACACTATGGATAACCACAAGGCCTTCTTCAGTTATGTTACACATATGGACCAAATGCCTCAGATATGCTCTGCATTAATACACACCTACTTAACATTCACCAAACACACAGATATTGGCAACATTCTTGCAGACAGGTTCGGTGCACGTATCCCCCCTCCTTCTCCCCCACCAGTTGAAATACTTATCACAGCTGTATGTAACCTCCCTATCATCTCACATGTCCAGGTGAGGGCCGTCCTCAGCAAAGCAGAACACACAGCATCACTGTGACCTGATAGTATCCCTGGATGTGTGCTACATGCACTCCAAGAGGACATACAACCGCATATAAGACTGATAATTAATCTTGGCCGTACTACTGGATATGTACCTGGACACTGGCATACAGCAACAGTGGTCCCACACCACTAAGGAGGCACCTCTACTGACCCTGGGAACTACCACATCATATGCATAACCGGCCTGGTCTGCTAAGCTATGGAATTATTCAGTATGGGATGCATATGCAGTGATATTGGGTACCTGTAGACACTTGTTCCCAGCCAGTTTGCCTTTGTGATGGGCTGATCCTGCCTTTTGAACCTGGCTGACCTTTCAAAACAGTCATTACAACCATTGCTGAGGGCAACGCACAGACAACTGCTGCCAGGATCATGGCCTAACACTGATTGACATGTAATGTATAGTCATCCCCTTTTGGTGGAACTACGTACACACAACATATCACATGGACATACCTATAGATACAGACCTATGACACATTTGGAGGGTTCACAGTATGCAGACTATTAACCTGCTACTTTGCATTACCTGTGTTTGTCGCAGCTGGTTGCATTACCACTGCTTCTGCTTCCTGCTGCTACTGTCACTGCTGACAGCTTAGACTCACAGTGTGTAGCGTGTGTTTTTTTTTTCTCTCTGTCTCTGTCTGTCTCTCTCCCTATGTCTGCTTCCAGACAGTGCAATGAACGTATTGCATGTGTGGAGTGTTAGTACAGGATGCTTTTGTAGGTATCTGCATAGGTCCATGTGATGGCCTCTGCACCAATTGTAAGCCAGCATTTGCTAATTGCATGCAGCCAGTTGTGTACTGATTGCAGTTCTCACTGTGATTTCAGGTCAGTGCTATAAAAGGGTATGTGGGATAGGCATTGCCCTTTCAGATTGTGAGGGCGGGGACCATGCTGGTATGCTGTGGACAGTGTTCTGTGAGTGTAAAGGTTAGTATCTCTCTCATGATTCAGGCTGTGTTGTAGATTCACATTTCTCCATTCATCTCTCCTGTTCCCTGTAGTAAGTGTGTATGCACAATGACACCTACAACTATATATAGATATATATTTATATATATATATGTAAATATACATACATTTATATATGTACATTAACTGACATTATTACCTACAAGCTACCAACTAGCATGGCTGTTTCTGTTCACACACTACTATTATGGGAATCCACTAGTTTTGACAGTAATTCTAAATGACATGCTTTGTGTACTACACATCCTATATTCCCTTTACATTCATCCCTACTATTACATGTTATATTTATTTTAGCACAATGTTCTTGTATAAGAGTCATGGCTTAGTGGTAGGTCATACAGACTACTGTTTCCAAGGTCCTGGGTTTGGGACTGACAGTGGGATTTTATTTTGCTTTTGAACTGACTACAGGACCTGTCAATCAGAGTGACTAAGGCACTTTTAAGCAGTTGTAACCGGGTTAGCACTGGTTTGCGCGGAGCTCACGCATGCACACTGGCATTTAGCTCAGCGCGCACACCCGCTTACAACCGCTTAACAGTGCTTACTCTGGCGCACACCCGCGCTATTTTCTTTGAAAGAAATGAAAATGGGGAGACAGGAAAGTGGTGAAAAAGGGGTCACAAAGAGGGTAAGACAGTAGGGAAACAAGCTTGGGATTTGCAGGAGGGATGTAGGTAAGGCCCATAGCTGCCCATTTCTTCATCAGCAACAGCTGTGCATATGTATGTAATTTGGTGTGACATTTGAAACCTTCCACCACTGAGAGAGGTGTCAGGACAACAATAATACTTGTTGTACAGCCAATTGTAATTGATAGTTTCCATGTCCAGCAGACATGTGTGCGGAATGGACAGCTATGTATGGGGAGTAATTTTTTTGTGGGTACAGAGTGCCCTTTTTTTTTTTTTTTTCAGGTGAGAGTGGTATGTCAGGTGAAGGAAGTCGGTATAGCTGGGGAGGTAGGTTGGGTAGGTCAACAGACAAGACAAACAAGACGCATACAGGGGCGGTGTATGACACGTGTGGGGGGGTTAAACAATTGACGGGGACGGAGGTTTGGATATCCAGAGCCCATGAGCCCACAGATGGCAACAGTGGAACTGATATCCCCACCCATAGGCAGTTGCCACTGTTCCTTCACTGCCCAGGATGGGGCTGTGCTGGGGGCTGTGTAGGCCGGGCAACAGGCATGCCCGTAAGTTGTGCCACCTGTGCCTCAAGCTGGCGTAGGGGCTCCAGAACAGAGTCCCGGATCTCCCTACGCACCACAGTCCGGATGCTACGGAGGGTGAGTGGTGGTTCTCCTCCGGCCACGCTTGCAGAGGGGGGACGAGCCCCATCCCCTGCAGTGCTTCCACCCGCAGGTGGCACAGGGCCACCAGAGGAGGGTCCAGACTGGGCACTAGTGCCAGGTGCACTCGCCAGCTGAGGTGGGAGAGGTGGGTCCGCTGGAACCCGCCTTCCCTGTCGTCCTATGTTTTGCATTATGTCATGACAGTTTGGGTTAGTGACATATAATACCATTCACAATTAGTTGTAACAGCATGCATTGGTATTCCCATTAACCAAACACCCAGATATTCACACCATTGAACAGCGAGCATAACACATGCATAATTTGAACAGCAATACACAGTCCAACAACATGCAGGGTTGATTGATGGCAACAGGCCATCAGGTTTGGATGTATGAACAGGGCAGATGCATCAACGGACATGCAAATATATATGACCCAACAGGACAAATGTCCAGGGGTGTTAATTGTGATTGCACATACCATTTTCACGTGGAATGGGTTATATGTGGTTATAGGGTGGGGTGAAGAAAATAATATTAACACCTTCGAATATCAATACATATGCTGTACATTTCTAATAGCTGCACATATATACACACTACTGTTCTAACTACAGTTTCCTATATGATAACTACTTCAACTTGGTGATAGGACTGTTACTGCAACATCAATATACATTTTATTGTTCTTCATACACATTCATATCTAGCTTTGTTCAGCTACATCATCCTGCTACATTTGCTTTATATAGCTATAGACAAGTGTGGATGTTTGGTATATCAGACAATCATACTATCTGCATATTGCAGACTGAGAGCAACATATCCAGATTTTGGGATACACATTCCAGATGCAGCAACACTTTGAACAGATTTCGCTGTTTGGTTTTGATTCTCACATTCATTTCATTCTGTACTGACTGCAGTATACTTTATTCAGGGGTTATTACTACTGTATTGCTGGATTCATGACACTTTCTCACACTCTCTCACTTGTTTTCATTTTACTATTCAGGATGGTACTTACTTCTAGGCTTTATTGACATGTTTTACCTGTAGTTATTACAATCCTTTCCAGCAGTCTCACTTCTGTCATGTTTCAGTATTTCAACAGGGATATATTTCACACATGTGATTTCATCATCTTCTGCAGCTGTACTTTTCAGCCTGCTGCAGGTTGTGTACTATTTTCTTACAGATGGGGCATCTTTATTTCAGAATTTATGTCAGACATTTTCATTTTTCTGTTTGGATTACAGACCGCAACACACTTTTGTAATCAAGCAATACTTGCAAACACTTTTACACTGTTACTTGCACATTTTATTACTTAGTGACTACACTGCACTCTTTTGCTAACTCTCATACTTTTATATTTCTTTACAGTTACTGGGAGTGGATTACTGACCTGCCTGGTGGTGCAACCGCACCAGCCTATCGCCATAGGCTCTGCGGTTCGCAGAACGGACACCTGCAGCTGTAATATAAATGAAGTAATATTGGAATACACATCTCCATAATATCAGCTAGTTTAATTTCTTACATACATAATTAAATGTAACTTACTCAGTAGTGGGAAGTTGAGCATTTGCCGGGCCTCCTGGATCCAAAGGTTCAATTGGTCCTGCTTGCGTCTCTTCAGGTCCGTATGGTGGTGATGGACCTGCTCACCAGTCCTTGGAATCCCTGTGGCACTGGTGAGATCATGAGCCAACCAGTCCCACGCCTCAGCCCTATATGCTCCCCACAGGACCTGGCCCTGCATGAGTTGGGCCTCATGATTGTGGACTAGGAGCCAGACCATGTACCTGGACTCCTCAATGCCCCACCTCTGTGCTCGAAAGCAACTACCCTCACCTACTCCTGTCATTCTGGCTGCAAGTCAGTTCTACAATCGTTTATGCTGTGTATTCCCACCTATGGGGCTTATATAGGCCGTTTTCCCTTTATATCTGTGATTGGCCATTTTGGAATTGTATCAACTTCACTAAACCTGCATTGTCATGCTCCAGTTTGTATTCATTCCTATATATTTGCCATTATTGCATTTATAGGTACTACTGTCATGGCTTAGTGGTTCAGTACCTTGACTATGGTGTATAGTATCCTGGGTTCGAACCTGGGCACTACTCTTTATTTTTTATGACTGTCTAGACAAGCTGAGGGGTGTGTCTGTGTAAAGGCAGTTTTGATATGGCTTGCTCAATGTTGCCCGTCGGTTAGCTTGTTTGCGCGGTGTGCAGCTTCGCGCAAACTGGGTACGCTGGTTTAAGCCTCATTTGGCTATCAGCATGCAGCTAGGGGCACATAGTTTCAGTGTGTTAAACCACTGCTCAACTACGGGCACTCATTTTGCACCAGTTAAACCACTGCTCACCTACGGGCAGATGCACTCACCCTGTTAAACTGTAGCTCAGCTATGGGCACATCTGGCATTTTTTATTGTTTTGTTACCTCACATTTCTTCAATATAAATGGGCTATTTCATTACATTTTACATAAAATGTGATTTTATGTGTACATGTTTGTCAGGGACTTGTTTCGTGCTTATTTTGCTAAAAATAAAAATTGGTGTTGTGGGGGCTCGAACCATGAATGCCTGCTCTTCAGCCAACATCTCTACCACTACGCTATTGCTTCTTGGTTTACTTTGCATATTTAGTTCTTATATGCTTTCCCACTGACTGATAACTGTGGCTGCGCTACGGGCACGCCCACGCAAACGAGCGCACTCACGGTTAAACATCTTTACAATTTAAAAAAAATTATGAGATGTTCATTTGTACATTTTATGTTCATAGTCTGTGGGGGCATGTGTTGTGTTTATTCACATTTCCATGGACTCTGTTGTGGGTGTTTACTTTGGGCACTTTTACTCTTCTGGGGGCGTGTCTGCTTACAGGGCTCGGCCTACGGACACGCCCCTACTGTCTTACATGGACCGTGTTAGCCTTAGGTGTGATTTAGCATGCTCTCATGAATATGCAGAGCATGCTGACATCACTCCGTTTAACTGCAGTCTCCGTGTAAGAGTTATAACTCTTACACGGAGGCTTCGTGAATCCTGCCCTATGTGTTACATTGCTTTTCTAATTCTGCTTGAACAGGGGCCAAGTGCTTTACAGCAAAACACTTAGTATTTTTTTTTTCTTTTTTTTTTACTGCAACTAATAGTACATGGGGCAGATAAAGCTCCATGCACTACAAAGAATTATGATCAGGTCTCATATCATAAACTTAATTTATGTGTTCTCAATTTGGATGGCAAGTTTCACCTCTCAAGCTTCACTCTCGAGGTGACCTTCTTGACATCCATGTCTCAAACACATAATAAATGGGTTATGATTGGTGAACTGGTCACAATCCTGTACATCAGTAACTCTCTTTTAATTGTATACTTAACTGTTTACTTCAGATGTAGCTATGTAAATGACAGATAAGAAAGTTGCTGTACTTGGATATCTAGGAAGTGATATCAGCCATAAAAAACAAGCGGACATCTAGGAAGTGATGTCAACCATAGAAAACAAACACCCATTCTCCTTCTCCAATTCATCTTCACTTTTATTCAGATATTTCAGCCAAAACATCTTAACATCAAATCAAACTACTCCAAAATACACTGATAAAAATACTAAATAGATGGTACTACAATTGTAGTCATCCCATCCCATCAAATGCCAATTCAAATAGATGTTTTAAGCCACCCAGTAGCCAGCCAGTGATGGACACTTTCAAAGCTACTGAAGTAGCAAATTCTACAGGTAGAGATCTTGGTAAGAAACTGAATCTACTGTCAGATCTGCCAGCAGTTAGGGTAGTAGGGCAGTATGGCACCACTAGCACTACAACAGTTAGGGCAGTGGGACACCACTAATACTTTCACGTATGAGGGACCCAGGTCATGGATGGACAAATACACTAACCATACATCATATAGATGATTCTATACCATAGAGAAAGGCAGTGCAGACTGTGCAGAACAGGTGTAATTTGCTGCTAATGTTCTGAACCTGTTAGTAACCTTCCAGCAGAGTTCTGCACCATCTGTAAGCTGTCAATCTCAGTATTAAGGAGTTCCAGACACAGGGGAAAGTGACCAAGGTATAAGAAACAACTTTAACATATGCTTCAAATAACAGATGTTTAATCCTAAAGATGTTACACAGATGAAAACATGAAGATTTCATTACAGCTGACACATGGTCCTGAAATGTCAGCCTTGATTCCAAGATCATGCATCTTATTGAAAAGCTCAAGCCTATTACCACCCTATATAATTGGAAATGGGAAAAGTGGTGGCATCCTTCAAAGTTGCAAAAACTCCCAATGACTCAGTCTTGGAGGCGTTTAGCTTCAACTGGCATTGTATAAGCCAAGAGTGTATGACTTTTAGGTCATCATAGGTAAGTACAAGGCTAGCTGCCTTTGTAGGTCATATTAAGCCTATCCAATTTCCTTGGTGAGAATCCAACCCTGTACCTCTTGTCTGTGAGATAAACACTTTAACCATTATGACAACCCCCAAGTCCATACACTAAGAAATACATACCCATCATATCATCTTGTGGAAAGGGGAGGTAGTCATCAGCATAACTACTGTATGCTAAACTCTTCTCCCTTAACAGAACTTGTATAGGAAGCATATATACAGTACAATGAACAGTAAAGGGCCTAAGATTTAACCTTGTGGCATTTTGCATGTTATTGGGAATGTAGAAGAGGAAAGAATCCATGAGCAGATCTTTAGGGAGCAGTCAGAGAGACAGGAAATAAACCACTCTAAGACTTTATCAAAGATACCACAATAGTGCCATGGCCTTTGCATCAGATGCAGCTGAGATCCAGAAAGACCAACACAGAATATTACCACTCTGGTCTCTTGCCAGTAGAACATCAGGGATAATCCCCATAAGAGCTGTCTCCAGTGCTATGTTAAGTGTGAAACCCTGATTGAAAAGGGTCCAAGAGTCCACTAACTGTAAGGTAAATCTCATGTTTCTTATAAAACAGAAGGCTAGAGATCGGGTGGTAGTGTCAAAACTGTCAGTGTCAGTGGTGCAACAGGTAGCACACTTGCCTTTGGTATTGGAAAACCAGAAGGCTGTAGGTTCTATTCTTAGTACAGTACTAGGTAGTGCTGCACTCCTGAGTGCATCATCCTTCATATGAGATGTTAAACAGAGGTCCCATCTGCTTGAGATGGTGGTAGCTCACGTGAATATAAAAGTTCCTGTGGCACCTGTTCAAAAGAGTAGAGAAGTTCCCTGATCCCCTGGATACAGTTCCTGAAGAACTATCACCATAGGTCTTTCTTGAAAAGTGACCACTACCCTACTCTGACTACCTTGATCAATAAAGGATAAATAAAACTATTAAGAACCAGGAATGGTTTATTAAGGGTTGGCATATGTCCTCTTTTATAAGTGAAGAGAAAACTTGCATTTTTCAGTGATCAAACCAGGATCTGGTAGACCACTACTCTAGAACATCAACAGCAAGTCTGGCCAACACATACCTCTCAATGTCCAGATTTTTACCTCATATTTTGGTCTATTTCTTATAATAAGTGTAGTTTTCTGTTAAATCATTGAGGACTGAAGTCAGAAAATAATGACAGACATTTGAGTTTTAGACTTCATGCCCTTCAGAAAATTCATGCTAATGCAAAACCTGTTACTCTATCAACTTTCTAAGTTTGTAAGAGTAATATTTTAAAAGTGTCTCCATTTAGTGACCTTTGTCCCCCCATTATTTACTGCTTTGTCCAGATTTCTTTCGTTAAGAGTTTGAGAGGTATCGGCCAAAATCAGCCTTGATGGACAGGAATCCAGCCCATAAGTTGTTGGTTGCATGCCAGGGATCACAGTATTGGACTCATCATAATTGGGAATATTCCATAAAGGAGACTGATTGCACTTCTGGACATCTCATTTATTGAAAGAACATTTATAGGTAAAAAAAGATGCAAGAGCAAAGAAAGACTTCCTGTTACACTAGTGATCCCAGTCCAATCAGCAGGCCAGAGTTAATGATCCCAGTCCAATCAGCAGGCCAGAGGTAAGGATCCTAGTCCAATCAGCAAGCTAGTGTAGAAGACTGAGAAGTGTTTCTTAACCTTCTTTTTCTTCTGGGGAGGACATTTTTTTTGCTAGCCTACTGTGTGTGGTGCAGGTCCAGGGTTCTAGCCCATACAGGCCAATAACTTGGGGGAGTGCTGGTGGACATCTGCACTGACATGTGGTGGTGGTCACACATGAGCACAAGAGGTATTACCATCATTGTACTTCCTAAACTTGGTAGAGTGAGAGTGGGCAGGTCAAAAAGAAAATAAAAGTCCCTTGTCCCTCGTCCTGGTCAAAGTAAGGCATTCCATTCCAGTAATCTATGAGAGGGAATTGGGAAGAGAGTCTGAATGTCTGCAATGAAGGTTGAACCAAATATATATAGATATATATATATATATATATATATATATATATATATATATATATATATATATATGACAGAGGAGCTCAGAGAAGAGGACTAAAATGTCTGCCAGTCTTTACCAGAAGTAACGATATAATATTAGACTAGGTTAGTTTAATACGTGCAGTGTAGAAGATAGGAAGTAAAGGCCTGAGTGGCATGTAAGAAAAAAGAGAGATATTCATACTAGGAAACCACCCTATTTTTTGAATGGGGAACCATCAGGGCAGAGGGCAGTCCTGCCAGCCATGGTAGATGGTAATGAGGCAAATCACAGGAGTGGCTACTCCTAATTAGCCATATGGTCTCCCCAGAAATCACTGCATCTATTAGTTTACACAGCCAAGTGATTCAGAGAATCCTGTGGCTGTGTAAATCATCACAGTTAGCAAGAAAATTTAAACACCATCAAAAGATGGAGATCACCCATTGACTTCAACTGAAGAAGTCATGGTGCATGTATGTTCAATGAAGCTAAAAAAAGAAATGGGGCTGGGGGTTGTAAGTGTGTGAATGTATGTAGAAAGTGAGTGTGCATGTCTGTAGGGGCAGGAATTGAGTCGGATGTGTGTGTGTGTGTGTGTGTGTGTGTGTGTGTGTGTGTGTGTGTGTGTGTGTGTGTGTGTGTGTGCACGCGCGCATGCCGAGTGGAGGAGGTTTGATACTGAGTGGATATTTGTACGTGTGTGGAAATATGTGGGGAATGTCTGTGCTCATAATATGCATGGGCCACCAGTGTACATTATTATTGCATGTGGCCGAACGTGCAAGTGATAGACAAATATGATTCAGATACATGCAAATGAGATGGTATTAATGTCTTCCTCATTGTGGCTAAAGCCATCTCTGAACTCATTTTCATGGATTGTCTCAACTGACCAACCCATGGCAGGCATTTTATGTGAGTGCAATGATGTTTCTGAATAGTAACAAGTGTCTTAAAGTACTGACTTGGGTTAATGTCCTCACTGAATATGAGACGTTTGCTGAGATCCAGTAGAATATTCCAGTGAAATTTATTAACTCATCATTCCTACTAATATATTCACTTAATAGTTATTGAGATGTTCCTTTATTGAGAATGCAAGCAGATAAATTAGGTTGATGATCTATCTGTTTAATTTGCTGTGTCATTTCCTGTATGAGGATATTTAATAGAACTTTTTGTGATTTTTAAGTATTTGTGATGAAGTTCATTATACATTGGACAAAATAACTTAAATAAACTTTCTTATCTTCACCTTCTGTGGCCGCTGTGAATTTTGTTCAGTGCTTCGTTGTGGTCAGTGTAGTTCAAGATTTATGGTTTCCTATATTTACACCCCTGATAAAATGACAGCCAGCCAGCAGATCTTCTAAGATAAACACATACAAGCCTGTCCTTTCAGAGAATGCTTAGATAAAATATGTTTGTTTCTACCCTTGTTAATGACATAGTTAAGCTCTATTTTTGTAGCATAGCGTGCTTGATCTGAAGAAGTAATTAATATGAAACTGCTCCTTCATGATGATTAAATAACTATCGTATAATCATTTTTAATCTTTTACTACTGATTTTTTAACTATAAGGTTCAGATTACTACAGAATACTACATAATAAACAAATAAACTCAGAAAGAAATAGGGATAATAGAGTCGCATAATAATTAGGGTGGCCACGGTGGTACAGTGGTTAGCATTGTTGCCTCACAGCAAGAGGTTCTCTGGTTTGATCCTTGGCTGGGGTGCTTTCTGTGTGGAGTCTGCATGTCCTCCCTGTGGTTGTGTGGGTTTCCTTTGGGTGCTCTGGTTTCCTCCCACATCCCAAAGACATGCTGCAGGTGGTTCGATCCTTGGCTGGGGTGCCTTCTGTGTGGAGTCTGCATGTCCTCGCTGTGGTTGTGTGGGTTTCCTCTGGGTGCTCCGGTTTCCTCCCACATCCCAAAGACATGCTGCAGGTGGATTGGACACTCTAAATTGGCCCTGTGTGTGTGTGTGTGTGTGTGTGTGTGTGTGTGTGTGTGTGTGTGTGTGTGTGTGTGTGTGTGTGTGTGCGCCTTCTGTGGAAGGTTGGGTGCTAGGCTGGCAACTTGGCACTGTAAAACTCCACTGCCAATGATGAGCAATTAGGTGTTCCGCTGTGATGACCCCTAACCGGGAAAAGCCAGAAGAAGAAGAGTAACATAATAATTCAAGAGGACAAGGATTGCCTTTAAATTGCCTGTGCCATAAAAACTTAGATTATCAAAAACATTGGCCAGGATTTAGAAAACATGGTATCAAGGCCAAGTTGTGAAATACTAGTATGCTCAAAGCTGCATTATATCACCTGATGGGGATTAAGTATGCAGAAGTAGCAACATAGTGTTGACTTGCCAGGGCTAATGCTGCATAACTAGGCTACTCAGTTGTGAAACTGGCAGACAATGCATAACATGCAGGCCAGCTTAAAGCAGGTCATATTAGCAGGCAGCTAGTGTACTCATATGATACTCATGTTCACACATCAAAAGTGTGCTCTCATGCAACATCAGCGCAGTTAAGAACCCATACAAGGGGTACACAGAAAAGTCCCTACTGTGTTTATATTATAAACGGGAATGGACTGGGATGTATAGGACAGTCAGAAAGAGAGGGGGGGGAAGCACAGGAAAACACAGAAGGGCAATGGAAAGGGAAAGTGGCATGGGTGTAAAAGGAAAGTTCTTTTTTGGGGAGAAAGGTGGGCCTTTTTATATTTGGATAAGAAGGGTAAGGGACATTAAAAAAGTGCATGATGTGGGTAAAAAATGAGGCTATGGAAAAGGCAGCAAAGCAGACATACAAACATAAAATAGAAGACAAAGACTAACAGGGGAGGTGCTGTTACAAATGTGAGGTTAAAGAGGAGATACACTGACAAAGAAAGGAAGGACAAATGGTTAAGGAGATGATTGGACAACAAACTGGGGAGAAAAGTGACACACAAGGAATGGAAACATCATAATAGGGATGGGTAGAGTTGAGGACCACTACCCTCATGGCTAGATCCAGCAACTTGTGGCCTATTTGTTGTGGCAATGCAACTTTGAAATCTGTAAGTTACATAAGGCTGCACTCCAGAGTACCTGTTTGGGTGTCCACCTACTGGTCCATCACAGTTCACAAAACCCTGTCCATTTCTACTAGATGACCCAATATAATCCCCATCTGCTGCTTCCTGATGAGACATCTACCCCTCCCCACTGCAGAAGCACACTGGTTTACAAAGTCCATTGAACATGTTGGAGAAACAGACAAATTCAGGTTTTGTAAAACAGAACTGGAAACAGTCACATACCTTGTTTCTGGTTGCAAATCACTAATGGGAGAGGCAGTGTATACTGAAAGGCAAAATTATGTGGTGAGGCTGTTACACTGGAGATTGTGCAAACATTATGGCATCGAAGTGGCCGAAAAACACTGAAAATATGAGCAACAAAGAATCATAGAAAATGATGAAGTTTATATCCCATGGGATCACCCATTGCCAACAGTTCAAAAGACAGATGCTAGAAAAACAGATATAGTGGTCCAAGAAAAGAAGACAAAAGTAGCACTGATCATTGAAATCACCAAATCCAGTGACTACAGTGTCTTGCGTACAGAGAGACACAAAGTCATAAAATACCAGGATCTGCAGGCAGAAATGAGAGCCATGTGGAAGAAAGATACCCAGACAGTTCCAATAGTAGTAGGAGCAACAGGTGTTATAAAAAAGAATTTACAATCATAGATATGTTACCAATTCATGTAACCCCATACGAATTGCAAAAGCAGTCATTACTGGGCACATTGCAGGTGCTGCGAAGAGTACTTTTGGCTGACATCAAACAGTGAAACAATACTAATTTCACAAACTTTAATCATACTTTGACTTAGGAATGGGGTCCATTCCCATCATGGTATTAGAAACCCAAAAGACTTGGAGAAATTAAAAAAAAGACAGAAGCACAAATACAGTAAAAGGAATTAAAAGACAGCAGAAAAAAAAGAGGAAGTAAATACATTTTGGAGAAGTATCTATGAAGATCCTGTGGAACATGACAAAGATGGTAAATGGATAGAAGAAGCAAAAGAAAGAATAAGAAGTTTAAAGGTACATGATATGAAATGGGATGGAATAACAGCCAGAGACTGAAACATAGTTGAGAAAAGCCTCTAGTGGAAAATCTCAGCCCAGGTGTAGTACCTAACTTTTGGTTAAAAGTATTAATATCTTTGCATGAGGATTTAGCCATGAGTAAGAATTATTTATATGTGCACCCTGAACAGACACCACACTGGCTACCAACAGGAAAAACAATGCTCTTACTTAAGAGTGAACCTGCAAGCTACACTAAAAATTATAGACCAATAACTTGCCTACCGACGATGTATAAACTATACATGGGAATTGACGCCGCTGACAGAGTTTATAGTCATTTAGAAGAAAACTCAATTATGGCAATAGAACAAAAGGGCAATAAAAGAAAGTTATATGGAACAGAGGATAATTTGTTGTTAAATAAAGTTATAATGGAGAACTGCAAAAAGGGGAAGAATCTAAGTATGGCATGGATTGACTACAAAAAAAATTTGATGGTTTCCCACGTTCATGGATAAAAGAGTGCTTAATAATGTAAAAGATACACCCTACACTGATTGACTACATTACAGTAACCATGATGCAATGGCAGACCACTTTGCAATTAAGCTGTGATAAAGAACAGATTATTATCGCTGTGATAAAAATTCAGAGGGGACTATTCCAGGGCGACTCTCTGTCACCGTTGCTATTCTGCCTTGCCATTAATCCATTAAGCTTTTTACTTAACAGCTTAGGCCATGGCTACAATTTGGCTCATAGAAAACAGCAAAGTCTAATGACTTCTCATCTTCTCTTTGTCGATGATTTAAAACTGTATAGCTCATCAGATGAGGAACTGAAAGCACAGCTGCAGGTTTGTCAAAACTTTTTCAGATGATATTAGAATGTCATTTGGTCTTGATAAATGTGCAAAAGCAACCTTTAAAGCAGGAAAACTGTGGCACCAGGAAAACAGCTTGGGACAAGAATGTGATATAAAAGAACTTGAGCAAGAGAGAGTTTATAAATACTTGGGATTTGATGAAGGATCAGCAATAAAACATGAACAAATGTGAATACAATTCAGTAAGGAATACTTTAGAAGACTTAAATTAATCCTGAGAACAGCATTGACGTCTAGGAACAAAATCCAAGCTATAAATCAATTTGCTCTTCCTATCCTAACATACAGTTTTGGAGTGATTGATTGGCCCCAAAAAGTGTTTGATAGATTAGATATTAAAACAAGAAGGATGCTTCATTCCCACAAAATGATTTCTAAAAATCAGTGTATACCAATATTATATATTCCAGTTCCGAAGGAGGGATAGGCCTCCTTGAAATTGATTACATGTATAGATCTGCAATCATGGAACTCCACACATATCTATTGACCTCACAAGATGCAAATGTAGTGAAAGTTTTAAAACATGAGGAGAATAAATCTAAGATGACTTCTCTGCTTAGTTTAGCAGAAGCATATAGACGTCAAGCAGGAATGGAAATCAAACCAGAAGTAGATAAAAACCAGGCAGCAATTGAATGTGCCAAAAAACAAAAGAAAGAGTATAAGGTGAAGGACCAGATGAGAAGGCAAAAAATGTGGATAAAAACAAAAATATAATTGCAAGTATAGAAAACTTCTGTAAGAGCCTCATGTTGATCAAGAATGAACTCAGGAATGGTTAAGGAGAAGCGAATTTAAACCACGAAATGAAAGGTTAATATCGGCAGCCCAAGGTAGTGGATTACATACGCGCTGGTTTGCAAAGTCCATTGAACATGTGGGAGAAATAGACAAATGTAGGTTTTGTAAAACCAAATTGGAAACAGCCACACACCTTGTTGCTGGTTGTGACACACTAATACAGAAGGACTGTATACTGAAAGGCATAATAATGTGGCAAGACTGTTGCACTGGGGATTGTGCAAACATTATGGTATTAAAGTGGCTGGAAAACACTGGAAACATGGACCACAAAGTATCATAGAAAATGATTAAGTTTATATCACATGGGATCACCCATTACCAACAGTTCAAAAGATAGATGCTAGAAAACTGTATATAGTGGTCCATGAAAAGAAGACAAAAGTAGTTTTGATCATTGAAATCACCACACCCAGTGACTATAGTGTCTTGCATACAGAGAGACACAAAGTCATAAAATACCGGGATGTGCAGGCAGAAATGAGAGCAATGTGGAAGAAAGATACCCAGACAGTTTCAACAGTAGTAGGAGCAATGGGTCTTATAAAAAAGAATTACCAATCCACGTAACCTCATATGAATTGCAGAAGGAGTCATTACTGGGCACATTATGAGTGCTGTGAACAGCACTTTTGGCTGACATCAAAGATTGAAGCAATACTAATTTCATGAACTTTAATCATACTATGACTTAGGAATGGGGTCCATTCCTGTCATGGTATTAAAAACAGAGACGATTTGGAGAAATTAGAAAGAGATAGAAGCAGCACCAGAGGCCACTAAAAAGCTGTACAACATATCTCCCACAGAATGATTACCCTGCAGATAGGCTGGCCTGGAGACTGCTGGGGAACCAGCAGGTGGTGGCAAGGCTGGTGCAAGGCATGGTAAACATTGTTGCACCACACTCAGCTCACCAACTGACACTGTTAAAATGAACAGACAGGGAGAGAAACAAAGCAACAAAAGAAAAATAACAATCAAAAGATTATAGTGATAAAGAAAATAGGGACAATACAATGACCAGTAACTTCAGCCACACCATTGTAGTATAGCCCCTGGAAGGAACACAAGTACCATCAATAAAGAAATAGGAAATTGGAATTATAAACAGGCCTGAAGCACACATGTAAGGACTGTAGACATAACAGAACAGATATGATGGGAGGTATCCTGTCACCACTGTGTCACCACTGTGTAGGACAGTGATACAATGTATGACTGATAGCCAGTATGTGTATGGGCATCAGATTTAGGCAGAAATAACAACAATGCACAAATGAACTGCACAACCCTATGGATGTAACTGTGTATGATCAGGAATCATAAACAGTGCTAGATGGGTGATAGAGGGTGGCATCATACCACATATACTAATAAGCCACAAAAAAACAACAGCAATACACAAAGGGCAAGTAATCCCTGCAGTAATATTATACCTTGACAAATGAAAAAGCAATGCACTTATTTAAAAAAGTCCAACATTTGCACACCCATAGTATGCCATGTGGACCTGACACAATTAGGGTAGTGAAATGGGCATTAATGCAGTTCAGTATGTCTGGCAGTTAAGAGCAGTGCAATTGTTTGGTGATCCCATAGGTAGGAGGCATTGAATGATACAAATTACAGAAGTATTCCTGTATGGACCTATACCTCTATTTCTACTGTTATACCTATGGTCACTCAGTACATTCTGCAATACTAGACCTACACCCTTCATTGCACTATTATACCTATGGTCAGTACATTCCAGAATATGTGATATACACCCTTCATTCCCCTGTTATATCTGTGGTCAGTACATTCTACAATACGTGACCTACACCCTTCATTGCACTGTTATACCTATGGTCAGTACATCATACAGTACGAGACCTAGACCATTCATCACCCTGTTATACCTGTGGTCAGTACATTCTGCAATACAACACCACTTTTGTGTCTCTGTTCGACAGTGGCACAAGAAAATAACTTTCTTGGGTGGCGTAATGCAGGGAACCTTGTTGGCTAGGCTTACGTAGGCCATTGGGCCAATAGCCTAGTACCTACCTATGAACCTATGAACCTATGAACCACTAGCAGGAGTAACTCACAGTAGTTACACATTAATTTACAACTTACATAAAACATAAAGCAAAGCTATATGCAATGGTTAAATTATTTAGCAGCATTTCAAAGCTACTCAGTGCTGTGCTAAACAGGTAAAGCAAAAATATACTGATAATTCAGCAATTCATTATACATTCCCCAATACATGGACAGTTTTATCCACCTTTTCTGGCAGGTGAGTCTGTTTTTTCTTATTTTACTTTTTTAATAGTAAAACTTTGTTGCACGGTGCACATTTTCATATCACCTCTGTAGTGGAATCCTTATGTATCATGCATTTTATTATCCACCATTGGCTGGCCTGTTTTCATTTATATCGCTAACTGCAATCCATGTTATCTTTTCCATCAGACATTTCCAAAAACTGGTGTTTTTCATTTGACAGTTTAGTTTCCTCCATACAGTAGGTTACATCTGCACGCATTCCTCATGCATGGTGTACCATATCTCACCAGCAGCTGGCTGCTTCATTTCTCACCCTATCCCCATCCCCCCTCCCCCTTGATTTCCCTTTGGGTTCATCCTGCCCTTCCTCCTGTTATGATTTCCACTCTTATCCATTGCTTCTTTCCATTGCCTTTTCATTTTTTCTCCCCTCTTTTCCTCATTCTTGTAAGTTTCTGCCATCTTCTCCCCATGTCTAGGAAGCTCTTGTGTAATTATTTATCCCATATTGTTTTTGTTCCCTTACAGTTTTGAGTGATGGCAGTTTTAAGTTCAGTACTTAGCAGTCTGAAAATGTTCATTTACCTTTCTTTCCAGATGCTGCCCTCTTTCTTTATGTCCCATATACAGAATTTCCAAGTAAGCTTTGCTTCCTTTTGAAACATGTTTCTCTAAATCATCTGTACCTGCTTCCAGAATCAGTGTCCAGCCACAGTCCTAGAACATGTGCATGATTCCTGCCTCTTCCTCATGACACTCAAGCATCTGCTGTCCTCCTTTACCAGTCTCATAGGAGATGCCATCGCTGCAGATTTCACCTATCCGTGAAATTTCTGCATGTGCTTCACTGCCTGATTTGTTTTCTGACAGTATCCTGCAACTTACTTCTGTCATTCCTCCTTTCCCCATTTTTTCTTATTCTCTCTTCTTCAAACTTGTCCCTTCTTTCCCCTTAGTGTTTCATAGATCAGTTTGGTCCTTTTGTTCCCTAATGTCTTCCCGTTCCTCCAGGTGTCATCTTCTCTCCTTCTGTCCTCCTTTCTTGTCTGTTCCTTTCAACTGTTTTTATAGTTCATAGGTTCATAGGTGTTTACGAGGTTGATGACCACAAAGAAAATAAAGCAGAACCAGCACCGAATCTACCAATAATCCAACAAGGTGCCTGGAAAAACAGAGCTGAGATATAGAAATATTGTCAAATCATTTATTTAAGCCACAAACGCCAAGCACCAAATATCAACACCATGAACGCCTTGAAACATATGAATGCATTTTCGTCATACAAAATTTGACTTGCATTCATATGTTTCAAGGTGTTCATGGTGTTGATATTTGGTGCTTGGCATTTGTGGCTTAAATAAATGATTTGACAATATTTCTATATCTCAGCTGTGTTTTTCCAGGCACCTTGTTGGATTATTAATGACCACAAAGGCCTTTTTAAGCCTAGCCATGCATCACAAATCTCTGACAAGTTCTGATATCCTTCATAAGTGTAAGCAGGGATTTGGGAGATGAACTATTTACAGGTTACCTGTGTCCATTAGAGACATATGTGCCAAACTAGGGATGAAATTCTGGTTTCCCATCCAATTGTCCAAGTTGCACTTGATTTTAGTTAGGGCGGAACTCTGCTTCACATGGATGGGGAGCCTGTTCCATAGATGTGGTAGTCTCTGGGATACATACCTATCTCTCCAGCAGGACCTATTTATATCACAGGCATGGTTAAAGTCTTTAGAATGGGTAATTCTGGTGCTGTTTGTTTTGTGCATATGCAGGAGATCCATCAGAGTGGAGTTTGAAAATGCCCTGTGTGTCAGGCATAAATTTCCCCTCAAAAGCCTTTAGGAGACAGAATACAGGGATATGACTTTGAGGCAGTATGCATAAGACATTTTACTCCCTGTATTCTTTTAGTGAAGAACCTATGTAGACATTCCAATTGTTGAATATGCCTGGTTAGGTACATACCAAAGGGGGCATTATACTCAATGATAGGTCTGATGAATACCAAATACAGTGGAACAATGACTTGCATGGACTTAGATGCCATACCTTTCTTTATAAGTTGTGCAATATAGAATGATTTCCTCACCACTGTAGACACACGATGGCCCAAGGCTACCTTTGACTTTAATGGTGTGTTGTCAATATTTTAACCGGGGATGGATGACTTCCCAACGGATGCTATTATGCACTTCTTGGCATTTATTTTTAGTCCATGGCTCTGACACCAGTTGTTTGTCTGTGTCAGCCCCTCCTGGAGAACATTTGTGTCAGTATGAGATTCAATAACATCTCCTAATTTGCAATCATCTGCAAATTTAGTCAGCCAGAGACCACTGACATTGGTCTTGACTTCTGAGAAGTAAATGCCAAAAAGGAGCAGTCCAAGGACTGATCTCTGAGGGACTCCAGTTGTGACTTGCCTCTTTGTAGAGGTGGACTCCCCAATTCTAACTTCCTGGGTCCTGTCTGTGAGCCAGTTGACTATTCACTGGGTGACATACGGGTTTGTACCTAACATCTTGAGCCTGTCAACAATGCCTGAGTGGGGTCAAGGTAGACAGTGTAAACAATTTTGCCCTCATCCATTGCTTTGATGACCTTCTCAAAGAAGTCCACCGGGTTGCGTAGACATGATCTGCCCTTGATGAAACCAAACTGGGTTGGGTCCAGTGTCTGGAGGTTTACTATATGTCTGTTGATCATCTCCATGATAATTCTTTCCATGGCTTTACATATAAGACTAATGAGACTTATGGGTCTGTAGTTTCCAGGGTCTGTAGATGGCCCACCTTTGTGCAGAGGGATAACTGTTGCCTTTCTCCATTCATGAGGCAGAAAACCTGTTTGGAGGCTACAGTTAAATAGTAATTCCAGAGGACTTGATAGACCATGTTTCATGTTATTTAGAAGGCACCCTGGGATATTGTCTGGGCCCATTGATGCAGTGTTCTTGGTCTTAGAGCATTAAAGACCTGTTCCCTAGTGATAGTAGGGGGAGTTATATTTGATGACATTTTCTGAGGGAAGGTTGAGGGGGAGAGAGGGATAAAGCTGAACCTGAATTTATCAGCCAGAAGGTTTGCTATGTCTTCTGTCTCAGTATAGGTGGCTCCATTTACCATGAGCTCTTGCACACAATTGTGTATTGCTTTGAGGTTGCAGAAATAGCTAAAGAATGCTTTGTGGTTGTCCTTGGACTGGGAGGTGAAACTTACCTCAAATTTGGCTTTGGTAGACTTTATTTGTCCTCTGAGTTGTTTGTTTAGTTTGATGAGAGTACTTTTATCCTGCTGGGTGCTGCACCTCCTAATTTTTGTCATGATTTTCTTCCTCCTGTTATACAGCCTATTGACTTTTGTGATTCCACCAGGGTGGCTTGTTTTTTGAGTAAGTTATGTACTTCTTCCTGGTGGGTACAGCTACCTCTATGCAGCTATTACCATGCTTGTACAGGGTTTCTGTGAACAGTTTTGCATAGGCAGCAGTGCTCTCAGTGTTTATGGGGGCTTGGAATTTTGCAAAGTTCTCACTTAATAGCAGGAGGTTAGCCTTAGTATAGTTCCTGAATATTCCAAGTTTAGCTGGGGGTCCTAATTTTATTTTTACTTCAAAGGAGACCATTTTGTGGTCTGACCTTAGCAGGGAAGGTATTACAGTAGTGGGTGTGCAGCACTCCATCATTTTAGTGAGGACCAGATCCAGTATGGTTGCACCCCTGGTTGGTGTATTGACTATCTGATCCAGGGAGTCTATGTTTATAAAATCCAGGAATCTCTGTGCATGTACTTTTGGTGTTGTATAGGATTCCCAGTTAATAGTGGGATAATTAAAGTCACCCATGGATATGGTATTGAGTTGGATGGTTAGTGTTTCTAATAAGTTTAAATACATGGTATGGGTTTCCTGCATCATTCCTGGGTGGCGCAGTGGTGCAGCGGTTAACATTGTCGCCTCACAGCAAAAGGTTCTCCGGTTGAATTCTTGGCTGGGGAGCCTTCTGTGTGTAGTTTGCATGTTCTCCCTGCATTTGTGTGGGTTTCCTCTCACATTCTAAAGACATGTATCTGGAGCATTTCTCCCCAGGCCTCTGCTGAAGGCAGGCTTTTTGGAGCCTAGTCAGACTTTCCCGGTCAACAAATAAATAAAAATAGATGGGACCTATAGCTTGCAAGGAAGTGGGACTGGATTTTGCCTGTGGTGATTTGAACATGGAACAGCTCAAGTGCATTGTCCTGTTTGACCAGCCTTGAAGTATATTTATCTTTGATATAAATAGGGACACCTCCACCTTTAGTCCCTGCCTGTGAAGTGGCTGGCCTAAATGTGTGGAAGGCATTATAACTTAGTATTGTTGGTGTGCTGTCCGTGGCTTTAAACCATCTATCAATGACAGTACAGACATCAGCATTCTCTAGGGTAAAGAGAGCTTCTAGGGAGTGCCTTTTTTTTAGACTCCTAGCATTGATCAGTAATACCTTTAGGTTTTCTTGTTTTTTATTTGCTATGTCAGAACTACTTTCAGTTTGCATTGCCTAAAAAAGGCACTATGAGGGAAGACAATATTTTAGCTAATATTTGAAAGCCTAGGTGGGAGAAGTGCAGACCACCCCCGGCAAAGCATTTCTGCATTAACTGCTCCATTGTTTTAAATCTTTCCCCACCATCCTTTTCTCTACAAACCAAACTTTTCTCTTGACCTATTCCACTTCTCCTCTAGCTTTATTATTTTTTTCTTCCATATCTTTGTCCCACCTTCTTTTCAACATATCTTTAAGATTCCAGTCACCCCAGTTTCATGCATCCCAATTCTTTTAGCGCTGCTTCTCCGTGTCACTGTTATGTGATTTCTCTTTTGCTCAACCTCTAGGTTTTCCCGAACATCTCTTTTATTGTGTTCCCAACATACAAGCCCTAAGCATTTGGGGAACTCTGCCTCCTTTATCTCACCTACCCCCCCTTTCCTCTTCCCTTCTCCTAATCGTGCTACTATTGTCCTTTGCTTCTTGCACCTGAATCTTGCCAATTCCTCAAACTTCTGTAATGTCTCTCTAATAACTCTCATTGTTGTAGCCATAACCTCTGATATTAACATGCAGTCATCTCTGTATAACACAAAATTAACATTTTCTCCCTCTTTTTCTTCAAGCATTGATAAATTGTGTGTGAATTGTACTGCCATGTCCTTGACCACAAGCATGAACAAGCCTGGGGGTAGTAGGCAACCATATCTGGTCCCGCTCTCCATCCATATCTCCTTAGATACTCCTCCATTTATGAGTATTTCATTTTCTGGGTCTTAGGATATGGCTAATATCCAGTCAATGAATATGTATAAACTTTTCCCCTACCTGCCTTTGCTACTGTTTCTTCCATCGGAATTCCAACCTCACCATATCAAAGGCCTTCTGCAGGTCCGAGAGCACAATCCCATCTTTCCTTCCCTACTTCGGTTAGTACCTGTGCATAGATTCCAGCAGATCACACTACTTTATTTTCTACCTTCCTTCCATTCATGAAGCCATTTTTACCTGCTTGTATTAAATTTGGCAATACTTGTTATTATCTATATCAATCGAACAGATAGGCCTATATGTCCCACTTCCTCCCTTTTTCTTCCCCTTTAGGTCTCATGGTTATCCTAACCCTCCTCATGCATTTACATATTTTGCCTGAGTCCTGTATTCTCTTGCTTTCCTCCATTAAGACCTTCCACATTTCTTCCCCTCCCCATTTGTAGACCTCTAGGGGTAATCCATCTGGCCCTCCAGTTTTCCTCTCATTCATTTTGAATATGACTTTCCTTATCTCATCCCTTGTAATGTCTGCATTCAGCTTATAACTTTGTCCTTCTTCCGGTATAAAAAAAAAATATATATATATATATATATATATATATATATATATATATATATATATATATATATATATAAGTCCTTATCAGAAGCTCGAGTTTTCAGAAACTCTAAATTCATATTGTCAAGACAATATGATTGAGTTTTTGAAAACTTGAAGCTTTTGAATAGAGATTGCGGTACAGTGCAGATCAGGGAATTTATCCTTTTCCGCACTGTAGTGAGATCTCAGAATTGGTTTATATAGTATGCAAGGGTTGTCTGGGGGCACAGCAAAGATGTAAAAAAAAAGGTAGATTTTTTTGTTGTTTTTTGAAGTTCGAGTTTTTGGAAACTCGATCATATTGTCTTGACAATATGAATTTTGAGTTTCTGAAAATTCATGTTTCTGATATAGACCCGTATATAGATATATAGCTATATACATATATATGGGTGACAATCAGGAGGTCTAAGTGGGTTCGGTCGAACCCACTTCAATCGAAGTCTGGAGGCCGAACCCGACATTGTCGAAGTACGAATCTCGCCCCCATCTCGACCAATGTTAAAGCCCATTCCGAGGTTTAAGATGAGTTGTATTTCAACAATGTCAGAATTCAACATTGTCGGTTTCACGGAAGTGGATCGATGATCCCAACATTCATTCAATGGGGTCAGGTTCGACCTTCTGATGGTAAAACCATATATATATATAGATATATATATATATATATATATATATATATACACACACACACACACACACACACACACACACACACACACACACACACACACACACACACACACACACACACACACACATATTCTTGTACATTCTTTTCCCATTTCCATTCTGAGATGATTGTCCCTTCCTGTTGTTTGCAAAGCTCACTGTAGCATTCTTTGAATATTTACCTGATTGGCTTGTCCCCTTCTAAACATTTTACATCTCCTCATCATCATCTGTACCTGTTTCTGTGCCTGATTCTTCTTGTAGTTCTTGCCTAATATTTTTTCCCATGTGCCTCCACCATCCCATCCTGCGGTAGCCCTCCAGTACCACTGTTGAATTTCTTGCTCTGTAGTAATCTTACTATCCATTCTTATTGCTTTTTCTCGATCTGTAATGCTTCCTTTCTGTTTTCATTTCCTCTGGCTTTCTTCTGTACCACAACTTTTCTGCTTCTTAGTCACCTTTTCATCTCTTATTCTCCTCTTTCATTCTGTGCCCATCAGTTTCGCCCCAAAGTGACCTTTTGATTCCACCCCACCAGTGCTCTTCTAGTTTTTCCTTGTCCTTCATTTTGTCCTGTACTGACTACTTTATTAGTCTTTACAGTGTTTCATTGTCCTCTGTATCCTTCCATTTATAACTAACCCACCTCCACCCCTTCTATTTGTTTTCTATTCTTGCATACTTACCTTAAGTCGTACTGCTATATGACCTGATATACGTCTACTGAAGTTGGATTTCTGTCTAACAAATGGTTTGATGATGGCCAACATGTGGTTCAGCAGGAGAGACTGTCACAAGATTGCATACAAGACTGGCCAACATGCAACATAGACTTCCTCATAGAAGTATTTGGGTAGAATCCTCAATTGCAAAGGCATCCCTAATGAAACATTCAACCCACAGCATAAACCTCATTGCCACAATAAACTGCAAGCAGTAGTCAGATTAGGCTCCAAGTTCAACAGAGACTAGGCTAAGGGCTGAGAATTTGGAGAGAAAGCACAAGAGTTCAAAGAAAGATTCAGGGCAATAATTACCCAGGAAGAAAAAGAAATAGGTGGGAGTTCGAGAAGAATGGCAGAGCCTCAAAACAGCACATGTGAGGATGTGCTGTGAAGCCAGCTAAGGAGATATGGTATGTAAGTAAAGCTGATAGTGGAATAGGTTCATAGGTGTTTACTAGGCAAACAACTGCAAGAGCCTTTTTAAGCATAGTCATGCATCCCAAATCTGTGACAAGTTCTGATACCCTTGATAAGTGTAAGCACAAGCTTGGGAGATGAAACATTTACAAGCAGGGGACTGAGAGATGAACCATTTACACATTGCCTGTGTCCATTATAGACATAGGTGCCAACCCAGGGATGAATTTCCTGCTGCCCATCCAATTGTCCTTGTTGCATTTGAATTGGGGCAGGGAGGAATTCTGCTTCACATGGATGAGAAGCCTGTTCCAGAGATGGGGAATACATAAGTCCAGAAAGTCATCAAAAGAAAGGAGTGCAGGTAAAAGTAGGAGATGGAAGAGATGAACCAGGCTAGAAAGGAATACTGTTGTCAAATAAAGGCTAAGACAGCAAATGCAGTATCAAAAAACAAGGTTTTAGGACAAGACAAAGACAGAAAGATAAAGAAGACAGTTGATAGACACCCTTCATAAGGAATATCAGCAAAAACTTGATCATCAGTCGACAAAACATCGAAGGCAGATGGAAGGCGTACTTCCAATAGCTTCAAAATGAAGAAATCCCAAAGAAGCTGTGCTGTCCATACCCAGCCTATGATGAAAGAAGAGAAGTCCACCTTGGAAGATGTAAGAAAACCAATAAAGAAAACAAAGTCAGGGAAAGCACCGGTTTCAAATGGGATCACAAAAGATATGACCAAGATGTTGGGTGAGTTAGGGGGAAATGGCTTCTGAGGGTACTAATAGCAGTGTGGAAAGAAAGTCATATCCCAGATGACTACAGAATAAGAATTTTAGTGCCAGTGTACAAGAACAAATGGGACATTCACAACTGTGGGCAGTATAGAGGTATCAAATTCCTTTCACGCTGCATGAAAGTCCCAGAGAGAGCAACAAGAAAAGAACATGCGGACCAGTAGGAAGTAAAGTGGGAAATGAGCCATTCGGATTCAGCTCAGGAAGCAAACCAATATTTGCAGTGAAACAGATAGGTGACAAGAAACTAGAGATAAGGAAATAGTATAACTGTACATTCCTAGACACGGAGAAAACATATGACAGGTTCTTAATATAGCTGATTTGGGCAATCCTTTCATGATCTGAAGTCCTAAAAACATTGATTGAATTAGTGTACAAGGACACAGTGACACAAGTACGAACAGAGGGGTCCCCACTGACAGTGAGTATGCGTCAGAGTTGAGCTCTGAGCTCACTGCTGTTCATACTGATGATGGACTACATTAGCAAACATGTCAGCGGAGACAAATAAGCAAAGCTGTTCTATGCAGATGGCGTGACATTACAAGCAGAGTCTGAACAAGAAATTCAGCAAATGACAAGGGAAGGGGATGCAAAACTGAAGGCACATGGGAAGAGACTGAGTACAGATAAGGCAGTAGAGGTGGTTGAGAAGAAGGAAAGTATGAATGAGGAGGTCAGAAGTAGAATCAGAGGAGCTGTATCCAACTGGCACCGTATCAAAGGTAGTGTGCGACACAAGAATGGCAAAAAAGCTAAAAAGTCTTCTTCTTCTTCTTTCGGCTTTTCTTAGTTAGGGGTCGCCACAGTGGATCACCTGTCCGCTCATGATTGGCAGTGGAGATTTTTGCAGTGTCGAGTTGCCAGCCCGACGCCCAACCTTCCACTGAAGGCCCAAAGAAGCTAAAAAGTAAAGTGTGTAAAACAGTGGTGTGATCACTGTGACTGTATAGTATAAAAACCTGGGCAATGAAAGCAGAGCAGTTTAGCAAGCAAGAAATGATGGAGATGAAGTGCCTGAGACTGGCGGTAGGATTCACACTGTCGGACCGATGAAAAAATGAGGTGATCTGAGCAGAAGCCCAAGTAGCTTCAATTGCACAGAAGGTCATACAGAAAAGATTATGGCGGTTCCGGCACATGTGCATTAAAGAAGAAGATAGGCTGGTGAAGAAGATTTGGAACACACAGTAGGAAGGCAAGAGGAAACGAGGGAATCCAGCAAAGAGATGGATGGACTGTGTGAGGCAAGACCTGTGACACTCAGGTTTGACTGTTGAAGAAAGTAGGAGGGTGACATTGAATCAAGAAAGATGGTGACATTTGTTGTGAAACCCCAAATAGAAAAGGGGAAAAAGGGGGGTGATGATAAAGATGATGATTTTTTTTATTTTTATTTATTTATTTATTTTACATTTGTTGACCGGGATGGTCCGACTGGACACGGGTCCATTTTCAGCAGAGGCCAGGGGAGAAAAGCTCCAAAGTAAGTAAAATTTTACACAATATGTTAAAATACAGTATACAGAGAATTTTCAAACAGTATGTTAAAATAAAGTATACAGCAGAACACATAACAAGACCTATATATACAGGAAAAAAACTAGTTACACATGGTTAATAACAGAATAAGTATACAAATTAAATCTGCATTGGAGAAGACCTAGACTGTAATATATATATTACAGAAGGTATATTAGGAAGTGAGGTATATAAGTGGAATAATTTGAGGACTTATGTAATACATAGGCATAGCCACTTATTCTTTAAGTGTGTTCTAAGTGAGTTTTTAAAGTGAGAAGAGGTAGGGGCAAAAATCAGAGCAGGAGGGAGATTATTCCAGGTTCTAGCTATGGAGTGGGAGAACAGTGCTTTTCCTGCAGTATTGTTAGCCCTAGAGATACAGAAGAGGGGTTTGTCGGAAGATCAGAGAGGACAATTTGTACTATAGTGGGTGAGAAGTTGGCCTAGTGCAGGGGTTTTTCCTGGATGTGTTACCACATTGTAGGCAATGACTAATTGGTGATAGGTTAGTAGCTGGGTAAGTTCCAGCCATTGCAGTTCCTTTACAGCCTGACAATGGTGGGTTCTAAAGGTGGAGTTGTTTGCAAACTTGGCAATTTTATTATATCACGACTCAAGTCTGGCAAGGTCAAGTTTTCTAAGCTGGGTAAGAATTGGAGCAGCATACATTAGGTTAGACAAGCAGTGAGTTTGGGCTAGGGTATTCCGTGCTTGTTTCGAGAGGGATTTCATGTGCCTATACAGTGTTCCAATTTTTTATGAACTTTTTTGATAGTTTGTGAAATGTGGACGTCGAAGTGTAGATTTTTATTAATTTCAATGCCTAGGAGTTTGGTATGGTCAGAGGGAGAGATAATAGTGCCATTTTTGGAGGAAATAGTGAGGGATAGAGGGGTGAAAATGGTTTGTTGGGAGTGAAAAGCAGTAATTTGGTTTTATTAGGGTTTAGGATAAGTTGGATCTGAGTGATCCAACTTTCTACATGGGTGAGTTGTTGTAGGGTGGGAGTGATGGAGCTGAACAGATAGCTGAATTGTCAGCGTATTGTATAAGTGAAGCATGCTGTGTGGTGGTATGGAGATTATTGGTAAATATGGAGAAAAGAAGTGGGCCTAATAATGGAGCCTTGTGGTACACCTATGGTAATTGGGATAAGGGGGATAGCTCACTTTGCCATTGGATAGATTGTTGCCTATTTGACAGATAGTTTTTAAACCAGGCTATAGCAGAAGGGGCAAAGGATAGGGATGTCAGGGTGTCTAGAATGTGAAACCATGTCAAATGATTTGAAGATGTCTAGAAATATTGCAGATACAAAGTTATTATGTCTATGTTTGTTGATCAGGTTGGTGAAAGAGAGCAGTGGTTGTGCTATGGTGTTATCGGAAGCCATGCTGTGTGGTCACCATTGCAATGCTCATTAAGCTATTAATACTGCAAGGGCATAACTAGTATATATTATAACAGGAAATACTGGAGTGTTATACACAGTAAAAACTTCATTTACAGCAACTGTGGGGGGAGGGGACATGAGGAGGCCCTCAGCAGGTAAAGATGCAGACTGGATATACTTACCATAATGGGAGTTTCTAAACAGAAACTTACAGACAGTGGGATTGACAATATGGGGGGATGGGGGACTGGGTGCATGTGCATGCTATGATATGTTAGGTTACAAAGCCACTCAATCCTTTCATCACTGGAATGGCATAGTTGCTGTTGGGCGGCACAGTGGTGCAGAGGTTAACGTTGTTGCCTAACAGCAAGAGGTTCTCTGGTTCGATTCTCGGCTGGGGTGCCTTCTGTGTGGAGTTTGCATGTTTTCCCTGTGTTCACGTGGGTTTCCTCCGGGTACTCTGGTTTCCTCTCACATTCCAAAGACATGCATCTGGAGCGTTTCTCCCCGGGCCTCTGCTGAAAACAGGCTCTGTGGAACCTAGTCAGACATTCCCGGTCAACAAATGTTAAATAAAAAAAAAAAAAATGATTTTAGACATTATTATATAAAAAGAGACATGGTAGAGCTTCAAGTTTGAGTCTGGAGCAGGTAGACATGCAGTATTTATCGGCATCCTACTTCACTGAGAATGATGCTACAATACAAACAAAAAATAATTAACTTCAATGATTGGTTTAGTATTGGTGTTATTCCAAGGTGTCCAGTGTGTCTCAGCAGGAAGACAGTTGACAGTAATAACTGATTTGCTTGGGATGGGCTGCACCTCTCTCATTCTTTTTTTTGTTTTTTTTTTCATGGGCATACTAACCAATGACTTTTCCACCCCCAGAGTTTTTTTTTTTTTTAGGAAATCAAATCAGGACAGTGTGAAAACAGCAATGGTCCATGCTAGAAGCCTCAATAAGAAATTAATCTCCTTGGAAGCCCTTCTATCCCTTGAAAAAAATGAGGTCTGTGTCATCACTGAAACATGGTTCCAGTGCACTGATAATACACCCCTCCCTCCCTACCAGGATTTAATACCTATTATTCATCCAGACCCTCTACTGATGGTGCCGCTGTTACCTGAGGTGGTGGTGTACCCATAGTCCTCTGGAATTCCATCACATTTAGACTTATATGGCAAGATAATGACTTCAGACTTTATACAAGTAGCTATTAATTTCTTTTCCCATACTCCAGCCAACCACAGCATCCATCCTATCATAACCACATGACATGAGGCATACCTAAGAAAGCATGTGTCCCTTAGCACTAAATGAAACATTAATTTTCTTGAGGATTTCAACCATCCATCCATAATCTGGAAAACTATACAACTGCAAATACATGAAATGCCTCCTAGATTTCATTGGTACAAACTCAATAGACCAGATACTGCAGTTACCAACCAGGGGTTCAAAGTTATCTGACCTTCTTAAAACTGTAGACCTATTATGCTTGATGCTTATAGTTACCCCACCACTAGTCAAAGCTGACTATCATTTAATGGCTTTCACTTTTTCTTGTTCTTTCAGCTGTTCCCAATTGGGGGTCGCCACAGCAGATATCTGTTTCCATTTCTTCCTGTCCTCTGCATCTTGCTCTGTCACACCATCCACCTGCATGCTCTCTCTCACCACATCCATAAATCTTATCTTAGGCCTTCCTCTTTTCCTGTTACCTGGCAGCTCCATACTTAGCATCCTTTTCCCAATATACCCAGCATCCCTCCTCAGCACATGTCCAAACTAATGCAATCTTGCCTCTCTGGCTTTGTCTCCAAACCTTCCAACCTGAGTTGACCTTCTAATATACTGATTCCTAATCCTGTCCATCCTCGTCACACCCAATGCAAATCTTAAGATTTTTAACTCTGCCACCTCCAGCTCTGACTCCTGCCTTTTTGTCAACACCACCATCTCCAACCCATACAACATAGCTGGTCTCACTACCCCCTTGTAGGCCTTCCTTTTCACTCTTACTGGTAGCTGTCTGTCACAAATCACTCCTGACTCTCTTCTCCACCCACTCAACCCTACCTGCACTCTCTTTTTCACCTCAGCAATACAGATTTAATGGTTTTCACTATTAGGGCACAACCTCAAATTTCCCGCAAACCTTATGTGTTCAGAGATTTCTCACAGACAAACTTACTGTAGCTATATGACAACCTGAAATAGTTTAGGAGACCCCCCCCCCCCTCCCATTCCCAGCCTCAAAAGGAAATACAACTGCATTTGCATTGTGTTTTGATATATCAATTCAATCCCTTCATCAAAACATCAATCCTAGTCTGAAACAAACACAATGCCACATTTAGGAGCAAACTCCTATGGTAAGACTCTAGGATAAACAGGCTGTATGACAAAAGAAAGAATCCCCTGGTCATGAGGAAAAACTGAAAACCCAATGCTCCAAAAACAAATGTAAGAGGTTAAGCAAGCATCTTAGGAATAAAAATCAAACCTACCAAAACTATAAATGAACTGAAAATTGCCACCTCTCTCAAGGGCAGATGTAAGTCTTTTTCTAACTATAGCATAAACCTTAGAAGCAACACCTAGTATTTCATCAAGCTGATACATAACAATAACACCCTCATGAAAACTGATATTAAAAATAATACCCTCATACCCCCCAAGAACAAAGTCAACATGCTAGAAGATAACTTTAGCTCAGACTTATCACCCCAACCTCCTCATTTCTCTCTGCATGTCTTCAAGTTTGCACCCTCAAAAAGATTATCTAGGATTAAGTCCTAAAGGCACTTTCTAGGGCAGAAAAAAATAGCTTAGTGTATCTTGATAATATGCTGGGATGCCTTCTTCTCTATGTGGAGTCATTTCTCAGCCATCCATGCCTAAATTTGTTCATCCATATGACATGGTTGTGTGCCAGCAGTGTGGTGAACAGCTGTAGTAGCCCCCCTTTCACAAGGGTGGCCCCACCATTCATCCTGGCAATTATAGGCTAATAAGTCTCAACAGCCTCATCTGTAAGTTATGGAATACATCATTATAAAACTTGTAAAGAAAGATATTAACAGATTATAATGCTTTGTAGCAAACCAGTCTTCTCTACATAATCAATTTGACTTCTTTGAAAAATGTCACTTAGGTTTTGGATGAGGGCAAATCAATGCACACTGCTTACCTTGACCTGGGAAAGGCCTATGATGACATTCCCATACTCAGGGATTATTGGAAAACTAATCAAACTAAATATAAACCCTTATGCAACCCACTGGATAGATAACTGGCTCATAGGCAGACCCCAAATCAATTAGGATTGGGGTCACACTCTCCTATAAAAGGCTTGTTAATAGTGGGGTTTCCCAAGGCTCAGTATTAGGCTATTCTTTACTTCTTTGATATTAAAGTTGACATCAATTGTCTTTGGCTTACTATGTTTGCAGATGACTAAAAACTTGCAGCTGCCATCAACTGGCTGGAGTGCTCTGAGGTCTTTATAAGAGGGCTTAACAAATACAAGCCTATGGTGCCACGACCTTGGTCTAAAGCTAATTGCTAAAATGTGCAACATTGTGTGCCTTTGAAAACATGAGCACCCAGGCATCTATCACATAAATGGGACCCCCTCGAAATTAATACAGTTGTTAGTAACCTGGGCACTTATGTAGACAGCAAACTCTCTTCCTACTGCTATATATCGAGTGTCATTAAGGAAGTCCTTCCACCTAATGCAACTAATTGTCAAACGTGTATATTCTGTATCCAAAGACATTCTCTTCTCTCTTTCGTCCTCCCTTATTATAGACATACTAGGATATAATGCTTCCTCCAGCATATACCTGCCCAAACACATCATCAAACATTAAAAGCCCCAACAACTGTTATTAATAAAATAAAAGGCATGAGTTCCATGAGCACAGACTTCTATGGGGTGACCTCTGCCTAGTCAAATTAGCATCAAATGACGCAGTCATGAGTCACTTCCTAAATGTTCACAAAACTTGTAACACCACAAACACTGCGACATAAACAGAACCAGCCATTGGGATCAATACCTCTCTCAAATAATTCATCTTCCCTGGAACAGATGTATCTACCATATTAAACAAAGCAAGCTCCTACAAGCTACAAACGGTCTAGCCAATCAACTGCCTAGTTACAAGCTACAAATGGTCTAGCCAATCAACTGCCTAGTTACAAGCTACAAATGGTCTAGCCAATCAACTGCCTAGTAAATGAATATGAACCTAGGAACAGTAAAAAATGGGAGTGAAGGTCCTTGCTTTCATAAGATCTATTTAGCATGCACTTGAACTGAAGAGTAACCAAAAATCTGTAATGAATTTGGGGTTGGTATAATGGTTAAGCTGTTTACCTCACAGTCACAAGGTACAGATTTTGATTTTCATATTTTTGCTCTGTTCATTATAACATCTGTCACTTATTTATTCATTCGCATTTGCTTACTAGTAAAGTCTGCCAAGGCCATGAGACAACTTTTCAGTGAAGGCCTGGGGTGAAATTCTCAAATACATTGTACAAGGTTACAGAATTCATACATTATACAAAGAAAATTATTATAAAACATAGCAGCTTATGGTTAAACAAATGTTGTTATAGGAATAAATAGATAAGGTATATACAGAATTTACAAAGCATACAAAAATAAATGTAAGAAAGCATATTTGAGTTCAAATGAAATATTTGTACTAGGTATCTGATGCAATGGAGACGATACAGACTACCACCTACAATAAAAAGAATAATAAGGTTTTGGGCTTTCTGGAGAGAGCAGGACATGATTAAGATAACTAGCATTACTAGTAACAAGACTATTAAGAGATGATGAGAGTATGGCGTTTCTAGGAAGGAGGACATGATTAGGTACTGAGCCAAGGGTCTACCAGATGTAATTTAAGATGGGCTTTGGAGAGCTTGGTACATGCTAGATGTCTAATGGATGAGGGCAAGGAATTCCATGCTTTAGATATGACTGCAGAATATTGGGCATCCACATGGCTACTGAAAGATTTTTGTAGAGAAGCAAGATATTTATCTTGAGATCATAGAGGACTACTGGTATCATACTATTCTATTGTTGGAGTTATTGATGGACACTTTTCAGGTTAAAAGGGGATGTTGCATGCAACTTTAAGTTTTGAGAAGGTTAGGTAGTTAGGAAATTCAAGCCAATTTAATGTTCTTAGGGCAGTGTAGTGATGGATTTTATTTGACAGATTTACAGAAAATTTGACTATTTTGTTAACATTACTCCAGTTTAGTTGAGTAGTTTGGATGTCTACAAAACTGAAGAGGCATAAAGTAGGCTTGGTAGTAGGTAGTTTTCCGCTGTGGTTTTCCAGGCTTGTGCTGTCAGATAGCAGGGTGCTGCACAAAGGAAACTCAGTTTGTGGTGGATTTATTTAATTGCTTTTTTGTATGTGAATGTCAAATTTAAGTTTGTTGTTTGTGATAACACCTAGTAGTTTGGATTGAGGGACAGTTATGAACAAGATAATATTTGATGAGTGCATATAGAAGTTATTTTGTGAGTCTCTCAGTGATTTGGGTGGGAAGAACATTAGTTAATTTTTTTTTTCACACTGAACAATAAATCGGACTGGTTGAGCCATTTCCTTCTGGAAAACAAAAACTGTTGTGAGATATTTTGCAGCTCAGGGTGGGTTGAAGCAGAGAAGTTGAGTGTGGAGTTTTCTGCATACTGTATGAATGTGGCCTTGCCATATGCTGTATGAGAACTGTTTTTAAAGACGTTAAGCAGCAAGAGACAATGGATAGAGCCTTATTGCACTCTTCATGATAGTGCCTTTTTTAGGCCGTATCTCAAGGATAAAATTCCCAACTTAAAAACTCCTTCTAAAAACAACCTCAAGGCTAGGCTGCTAAATGCTAGGAGCCTTAACATGAAATTATACTCACTGGAAGCAGTCTTCACCTTGGAAGACATAGACATTTGTTTAGTCACAGAGATCTGGTTCAAGGCTGTGGAGAGCATCCCAGCTGTATTGGGCTACACCTCCTTCCACACATTCAGACCACAAATTGAAGGCGGGAGAATTAAAGAAGGTGGTGTATCAATATTCATTAAAGACAAATACACCTCCAGATTGGTTAATCAGCATGATTCACTGGAGATACTTCATGTGCAATTAACTGCTGGTAGAACACCTAATCAAGTCATTGCCAGCTACAGAACCCCCTCCATGAATCAGGACACCCACTCTGCCTATTTGGATCTACTTGAGTCTGTTAAGATACATCTGAAAACCATGGTTTTGGGTGACTTTAACTGCCCATCCACCGACTGGTAAATTACTCATGCACAAACTCATTTGCCCAAGGTGCCTCTACTTACTTAACTCCAATGTCCTGGACCAGCTGGTTAATACCCCACAAGGTGTGCTAATATCCTGGATCTGATGCTTTCCAATATGAAGGACCACTGTAGCACCCCCACTGTGATGTCTTCCCTAGTGCAATCTGACCACAAATCAGTCTCAATCGAAGTAACTAGTGCACCTGACCCCCCCCCCCCAGCAGCAACTAAACTAATAAACTTCCCCAAAGAAGATTTTAACCTCTTATGGGATGGTATAAATAGATTTACTGCACCTCCCCCCCTCAGGTGGAACTGGCAACTATGCCGAGTTCTACACCAATCCTTTATACAAACACCTGTATAACTGCATTGACTCAGCCGTACCTAATAGGACCAAAACAATCTCCTCCAGGAAGAGCAACCCTGTCTGGTGGGCAACCATCATTAACAGGCTTTACAATAAGAAATTGCTGTCTAAATGTAAGAGGGAGTGAGCCCTAAACTGGAAACACTCCCTCCTCAGCTTAAACAAGCAAATAAGACTTCTTGTGAAGTCCTCCAAAGCAAACTACAAATCCAAATTAGCTTCCTCAACTAAGGACAACTATAAAGCGTAGTGGTGCAGTGGTAGCATTGTCACCTCACAGCAAGAGGTTGTCTGGTTCAATTCTCAGCAGGGGTGCCTTCTGTGTGCAGTCTGCATGTCCTCCCTGCGTTCGTGTGGGTTTCCTTCTGGTGCTCTGATTTCCTCCCAAATTTCAAAGACATGTGTCTGGAGTGTTTCTCCTTGGGCCTTGGCTTCGTTCCAAGTCGGACTTTACTGGTAAATAAATGTTAAATAAATAAGGTGCTCTTTAGTTACACCTGTAACCTAAAAGGAAAGGCCTAGATTTGTGCTGAACTGGTAAATAATGATACCACATATACTGAGCCTGTGGACATAGCTAACCTGTTAGCCAACAGTTTCTGTGAAAACTTCACTCCCCTGTCCACACCACACGTACCTCATGACATGCCTACCATCTGTCCTCTATCTTGTATCTCTAAAGAGCAAGTCATAAATGCCCTCTCTAAAGTCAAAAACACAGCATCTATGGGACTAGACAACATCCCAGGCTGTGTCCTACATGAACTCAAACAAGAATTAGCAACACCATTGGGTACCCTTTTCAGTCAGTCTAAGCAACGGCTTTGTTCCAGCTGAATGGAGAAAGGTCACTGTTATCCACTTGCACAAAGGTGGTGCTTCCACTGACCATGGGAACTATAGACCTATTAGCCTGAATAGTTATCTGCCATGGAGTGAATCATCATGGACCTTATTAACAAAGATATAGGTAATCTCCATACACTTGACTCTACTCAATTTAGATTTGTCAGAGGAAGATCACGCCTGTTAAACCTGGGGGACTTTGTCGGGACAGTCACCAAGGCCCTAGATGCAGGGAAATCTGTGCATACAGCCAAGGTTTTTGACACTATCCCTCACTCAGGCATTATTGACAAACTCACCCAGCTAGGTATCAACCTTTATGTCATTAGATGGGTCACTAACTGGCTCACTGATCAAACCCATATAGTCAAATAGGGGAATCCACATCCAACAGCAGACCTGTAACCAGTGCTGTTCCACAGGGATCAGTCCTGGAACATCTACTGTTTGGAATCTATTTCAATGAAGTACAACCTAATACTTAAGGTCTGTAGCTGACAAAGTTTGCTAATAACTGCAAACTGGGAGCGGTCATAGACTCTCCTACCGATGTCAACATCCTACAAGAGGGTCTTACACAAAGAAAAGACTGGTGCCAAAGACATGGCCTTAAATTCAATGGAAAAAAAATGTATTATCATCCCTTTCAGTAATAGTGATGTCCCTGTTAACTACTACATCAATAGCAACACCCTAAGTATGCACTCACTGGTGACAGACCTGTGCACACAGGTTGACAGCAACCTTACCTTTGATCACCATGTCTCCACAGTGGTAAGAAGGGCATTCTATATTGTTCATATCATAAGTAAGGACATTGTCTCAAGAAAAAAAAAGAAGTGACCCTGTATACTTCCTTCATCAGGCCAATAATCGAGTACAATGCCCCTTTTGGTATATACCTTTCCAAGCTCCTGCCGCAATTGGAGAGATCACAAAGGTTCCTCACAAGGAAAATTCAAGGTCTTTAGCATCTGTCCTATGAAGATCATCTGAAATCACTGTCACTGTATTCTGTTACATAAAGACTAGTCAGAGGCGATCTCTACCTTGCATATAAGGCAGTCTTTGACCCTGCTTTATTGGAAATGCTGCATATCCACAAGTCAAGTAAAAGCCTTAACCTGATATGTGATATGAATAGATCCTGCTGGAGGAATAGATTTGTCTCCTAGAGGTTACCACATCTTCGGAACAGACTCCCACTTCATGACAAGCAGAGCACCTCATTAGCCCTCTTCAAACACAAAATGGATGATTGGATGGGTAACTGTAAATTCACCTCACAGGTTCCACCTGTGTCCCTCTTGGACAGGGGCAATAGGTGCTGATCGTGGAAATAAGGGTAAAACTTGGCTAGGCTTGCAAGGGCCCTAGGGTCATTAGCCTAGTAGCCTCCTATGATTATATGATATAGGCAAGAAAGATGATAGTGCAAATTTCTCTTTGAACACTGAGTACTATTGGATAAGTAACTGGTGAACCAAGTTAAAGTGAAGACAGAGAGACCAGGGTGAATTAAGGTATTTAGTAGGACTGAGTGGGATACGGTGCTGAATGCTTTGGAGAGGTCATGAAATATAGAACAGACCAATTTATTTTGTACTAAATTGATTTTATCTAGGAAAGACATTAGTGCCGTGGCTGTGCTGCGATTTGGACAAAAGCCATGTTGTAAGGGTGCATTGTTATTTAAGAGGTATTGCAGCAGTTGTGAATGCACACATCTCTCAAGGATTTTTAACAGTACATTGGTATAGGTCAAAAGTTAAATGAGTCAGTGGATTTCAACCACCTTTCTGAAGTAGGATAATATATATATTTTCTATAAGGCGGAGAAGTGAGATTCAGAATCAGATTTATTGATGAGAACAGAGAAATGGCACTCCAATAAAAACAACTACATCCTTTAAATATCTAGGTTTATGGCTGAATCAGCCATTTAACTTCCATAAAAACATTGAAAACACCAGAAAAATGGTCAACTCTCTTTTATTCTGGTATTGAAAAATATATCCCTGTCTCTCCAAAACCAAATACAGCTGTAACAGGCAAAGGAATTTTCCTAGCAAAATGCAAATATGGGCTTCCCTCATAGCCACAGCCTCCAAAACTCATCCACTTCACAACTGAGAACATCTGCCAATTCATTTCCACCCAACCCCTCAAGAATACCATTTAACTACCTCCAACGTTAGATGGCTGCTATTCACCTACATAGCAGAGCTCCTCCTAAGGTCTCTTATTTTCAGACTGCTTCAGCCAGATGCCTTCCTGATTCCTCCTGACAAACCTCATAATAAGTCATTAGTCCATGTTTCTGAATTAGTTCTGTTACATTTTTTGCAAATCCTTTTGCTCAAGCTAGGCCTGCAGATTGTCTGTTGTGATCACTGTACTAATCCAATAAACTAAATTAAATAAATAAAATAAAAATAAACATGTTATAGCATTGGCTTCAGGTTGTTCTTAACTAATGATGAGGTTGTATTAATGAAACAAGAATTAGATGTGGATGCTATATTTTGGTCAGTGTCATTGTGTAGAGGACTAGATTGGGTTTTTTTACCTGGTTTAAGAAGCTTGTTGATGGATGATCAAGGCATTTTACTATTTCTGACATGACATTATTATAGACTAAAGATTTTTATCCCTCTGGACTATTTACTCTGTCTCACATGGATTTAATTTCATAATTCTGCCAGACGACTTGGCTGGCTTTGTCCTTCTTCCTCTTGATGGAAGAATGGGTGTAAAGAATGTCTAAGAAATAGGAGATGAATGCTTCAGTCACTTTTTCAAGTGAGATATTTTTTTAGTGGGTGTAGATCAATGTGTGTGTGTGTGTGTGTGTGTGTGTGTGTGTGTGTGTGTGTGTGTGTGTGTGTGTGTGTACCTTTAGGAAGCTATCCAAGGTCTTGCACAATTGTATAAATACTGCGCATGTGCAAGCTAGACTGCCATTTTGTAGTTAGCTGTTGAGATGTAAGCATGTATGTATGTAAGGTCTGTCTGTTAACTAGTTTGTTCATATTTTATGATGCTGCTATCCACCCTGATGTGTTTCTATGTATTAAAGCATCTAAACAAAATACCCTTCCTGTTTGTTATCTATGTTAGAGAGAGACGAGTGGCATGGTATCAGAAATGGCATGTCTAAAAGGACATGGTGTTAGGATGGGATCCAGAAGCAAGACCGAGATACACACAGCTAATCAAAGCCATAAGTAGGGGGACAAAGCCCCAAAAATAGGGACAATTTCTAAATATTATTCTTACAAACCTAGAAAGTTGATAGAAGAACTGTTTTTGCATTAGCATGAATTTTCTGAAGGGTATGAAGCCTGAAAGTTAAATGTCTGTCATTATTTTCTAACTTAAGTCATTAGTAATTTGATACTAATTTGCCAGAAAAACATAATTTTATGAAAAATTTACCAAAAATATGTGGCACAAATCTGGACATTCTGCAAAAATCTGTACAGTTGAGAGGTATGCAGCTAATATAAAGGAGTGAATCATCCCTAAAATGTGCATACTTTGCAAAACAGGTCAGAAACATATTTCAGGTATTAAAACTTGCTCAGCACTTTTCCTTATATGTAAAATATGAAACAAGGTGTACAGAACATTCTAAATGATATTCTCACAAACTATGTACAATATTGATAAAAAATATTCAAATTACTATGGAAAATGCTTTAAATAAAGTTCAAACTGCATAAAGCGAATATAATAAGGGGAAACTATCGCATTTTCACAAAACGTAGTTTTAATATTAAACAAAGATATCTAAGTTATCAGAAGTGTATAAAGAGCTCGCATGTTTGTGCAGCGTTACAGTAAAGTTATTTTGCAGAAAACAGCCATTACATAGCCTATTTCTCAAAGTATAGTATTTTGAAGAGTTTATTGTGCATTTGAATGTTATTACAAGCTCACAGAACAGTTTGTTCATAGAACATTACAAGGGCCATATTTTCAGTGTGTTTATGTATACTTTGTGGGCATGGCAGATGGGTTTCAAAAACCCAATGCACTTGAGTTTGACAGTAATATTGCTGAGAACTGGAGAGTGTTTGAGCAAGAGTACGACATTTTCATACAGGCTGCATTTTCCGATAAAGATGACCCTACAAAGGCATTTTTGTACTTAATTAGCTACGACAGAAGCCATAGAAAGGGAGCACTCATTTGTGTATGCGCCTGCTATCTATACCTGAGAAGGGAAAAAACATTATATTGTTGTACAGGCTGAGTCATAGGAGGACTCTGCTTAAAACGTAAATTTAGAGAAATGTGTAACTCCCAGACCAACATTACAATGGAAAGGCACTTATTTTACACAAGGGAACAAAAGCCTGATGAAGCTTTTGCAGCATATATAAATAACCTAAGAAATAAAGCTAAAATGTGTAGATTTGATGATTTAAGGGATGAGTTAAAGGACAGACTTGTGTGTGGTATTAAAGATGATGCTGCGAGAAAGATTTTGCTTCGTGACCTTGATTTAACTTTAAATAAGGCCATTGAGCTTGTCAGATATACAAGCTCACAAAAAAGCACACAAATATACTTACAAATGAGAACAGTTCTAGAAGGCACAAGGACAAAGCTCATGTTGATAGTATGCAGCATGTTATTAAAAGAGACAGGCCCAAGCACACGGCAGCAACTATAGCCCCTGCAGTGCTCACTGGTAAACCCCAGAACTTTCTAGCCAGTCCCAGAGTTCACATAGCATCAGTGAAGCATAATCGTGAGCCAGCAAACTTAAAGCATGGGCCCCACTTATTTTCATTGCCAACTGTCATAATTGTGGTGGGAGTCATGAATCTAAAAGGAAAAAAATCTTTAGCTTTTGGTCAACACTGCCACGAATGCAATAAATGGAATAATTTCAAAAGGTTTTGTAAATCAAAAGGCCCATGTTCTTTTATTAAAAGGGAACATTTTAAGAAATGAGTTGATCAATTAGAAAGCTGCAACCCTACACTTTATATGGATTATGTGTCAGTGCTTCATGAAACAGTCAATGCAGTAGATTTAAGGGCAAAGAATGAAGTATCTTGCACTGTTTGGATAAATGGCAAACCCACAGATCTCAAAGTTGACACAGATTCCAAGGGCAATGTTATGTCAGCAGAAACATTTGCTAGAGTGTGTCATGGTGAAAGGCTTGGTTTGGCAAGATGTGCCAAGTGTGTTGCTTATCTAGGTGAAGAAATTCAAACCGAAGGCTCAGTAGTGCTTTCATGTTACTCTACTGGAAGAAGTTATGACTTGTTATTTTATGTGGACAAGAGGCACGTCCAGTCATTATTAGGGCTCAGAGACAGTTTGAAAATGGGACTGCTTTCATTTAGTAAACAAGTCCTCCAAGTTAAATTAAAATACCACTACTCTAATTTTGCCCAGTACATTTTTTCCACCTATGCTGATCTTTTCGAAGACAAACTAGGCAAACTTCCAGTTGTGTACTCAAGTGAATCTTAAGCTTAATCCACACAAATGCAAATTCAGGCTACAAGAAGTTACTTATGTTGGTCATTTATTTACAAGTACAGGTTTACAACCAGACCCTTTAAAGCAAGCAGCTATTCTCGAGATGCTAGCTCCAGACAATGTTCAAGCCCTGCAACGTTTTCTTGGCATGGTCAACTACCTAGGCAAGTTCATTCCATACTTGAGCCAACTTTCAGTACCACTCAGAGAGCTGACATGTAAAAATGTATCCTGGTCTTGGTTAGAGCAACACCAAAGAGCATTTGAAGTCCTGAAACAGAGAATTGCTAGTCCACCAACTCTCAGATACTATGATGTTCACAAGCCAGTTACTCATTCCTGTGATGCTTCAAAGTGTGGTTTTGGTGCAGTCATTTTACAAGAGGATCAACCTGTTGCCTATGCATCGAGAACTCTTACCCAAACTGAGATGCAGTATGCCCAGATTGAGAAAGAGCTTTTGGCAATTGTTTGCATGTAGGAAGTTCCATGATTGTGTTTATGGCAGACCCCTCCAGATTGATGCAGACCACCAACCTTTAGTCACTATCGTGAGAAAACCTATGCATTCATCTCCAGCCAGACTGCAACGCATTATGCTGAGACTGCAAAAGTCTAATTTCAATCGTCTATAAGAACAGCAAACTTTTTTATCTTGCTGATACATTATCCAGATCACCCAGAAACACCACTGAACAGCATGAGAATGAGAACCTTGAGTTTGAAGTCATGGAAGTGAGAACATTTTCTTCCAAATGTCTTGATGAGCTGAGAGTTCACACAGCCACAGATCCAGTTTTACAAAGGCTTGACCACTTTATCAATCAAGGATGGCCATCAAAGCAATCTGGTTTACCTCAAGAAGTGCAACCTTATTTTCCATACAGAGATGAGATTTTTGTCTGACAAAGGTATAATTATGAAAGGTCTGAAAGTAATTGTTCCAAAGTCCTTGCAACAAGAGTACATTACTATCTTGCATCGTGGTCACCCAGGAGTTGATTCTACCAAAAGAAGGGTTATAGGTCTAGTATTTTGGCCTTTTATGTCACAAGACATTGAGAGAGCACTTACGTCTTGTTCTGTGTGTAATAGTACTAAAGCCACATCAACAGAAGGAACTACTGAACTAAATCAGATTCCGGAACTACCTTGGTTGACAGTTGCCACAGACATATTCGAGTGGAATGGTCAGCATTATTTGGTGTTAGTAGACTCTTACTCTAATTGGTTCAAGATTGACCTACTTCCTAACCTAGCATCCAGTACTGTCGTTACTAAGATGAAGCATCATTTTGCATTTCATGGTAGTCCACACGAAATTATTTCTGACAATGGCACGCAGTTAACATGCCAACAGTAAAAAAGATTTGCTGACGAATGGGACTTTATTCATGTCATGAGTAGCCCTGCGTACCTGCAGTCAAATGGTTTGGCAGAACATGCAGTTAAAAGTGCAAAAGTTACAGTTACTTGAGAAGTCAGAATGAGATTAACAGTGATGTATTCCTGAATCTCAAAAATGTTTCTCATGATAAACACCTTGGTTCACCTGATCACTTCTGTCGAGACAAACCAGAACCACATTAACAATCATGTTGGTTCCATGTGTCCAGAACAACAGATCAGTGAAAACCAGTCTGTTGCAGAAGTGTTTAACCCCAAAGTCCTACTATGATAAAACCCATAGCAGATATGAAGCAATGTGGACATGAACATGGTGTTTTGTTTCTAATGTCTATAGCAATGCATGTCTAACTCTGATATTGTTTTTACAAAGGGCAATCTTTTAAGAGGGAGGATGTAGATCAATGTGTGTGTGTGTGTGTGTGTGTGTGTGTGTGTGTGTGTGTGTGTGTGTGTGTGTGTGTGTGTGTGTGTGTGTGTGTGTGTGTACCTTTAAGAAGCTATCCAAGGGCTTGCACAAGTGTATAAATACTCAGCACATGCAAGCTAGACTGCCATTTTGTAGTAAGCTAGTGAGATGTAAGCCTGTATGTATGAAAGGTCTGTCTGTTAACTAGTTCTTTCATACTTTATGATGCTGCTATCCATCCTGATGGGTTTCTATGTATTAAAGCATCTAAACGAAATACCCTCCCTGCTTGTCATCTATGTTAGAGAGAGACGAGCAACAGTCGGTACCAAGGCATTAAGGCTGAAGTTTCTTACTTTTTCTATTGCGATGAAGAAGATAATTTTGGGGGTTTTAATGCATTGCTAAATGGCAGCTGGTGGGTGATAATCACTTAGTGAGTGCAGGAATGAACCAACATGGCTAATTTGTCTGGAGCATTAGTTAATGTCCAGTCTAAGTCTGTAAATTTTTGATTTGATTTATTATATTAAACTGAGGTTGAATTTGCTGGGTGAAGTTATAAGGATAAGGAGAATGAGAGTACAAATCCTGATTCATGGTGTCCTAGTCTTGTAGTCACCTGCAGTAACTGCTTCTTGACTGATATCTGAAGCTTTCCACAACAGGATATGCACAATAGTGGATGTACTATTGTTTGGAGGATTGTAGCAGGTTATGATGCATATTGATTTTTTTATGAATGTTTTTTAAACGACTTCTGAATTTCAGGATTCAGAAAAAGCATACTAATGCAAATCTATAAGAGCAATTTTCAAAATCTGTCCTATTTGTGGACCTTCTTCCCCCAATTATTTTTTTCCTTTGTCAAAGATTCATACACTGAGAGATTGGCAAATATATACATTACCTCTGAGGTTTCACTTAAAATATCTTATCAAGAATACAGTGTTAACTCGGATACCATCGATATGAATGTTATAAAATTAAGGTAATTGCATGCCTGCTGTCTAATGTATTTTAATAAATATTCAAAGTGCAATCCATAAATCTGGGTGCCCCCATTTCTTGGAATTATAGAAACACATGTTTAAAACTGGGTACATAATGCCGTAGGCTAGGTTTATAATTAGTAAGGACACATAGATTAGGGGCTGTCCTCATTTTAGTTTGCCTTAAAAATATGCATAAGACAAAAATAAATGGATGAGAACAAATTATAAGCCATAGCAATATAAAAAAGGCTCTTTATAAGCCTTGGGAGCCATCTTTGCAGTTGTTTGGGATTTGTGAATAATATACAGCGAATGCCAGTTATCATCTGCAGCAGTAAAACTGCCATACTAACATTAATTAACAATAATAAAAGCAGCATGTGCAGAGCTAAGTGTATATGTGAGGATTCATTTATCCAGAGGGACAGAAAAAGCATCTTACTTTTTGATTAAGAAGAAGTATTTGCACCTTTGCTTTGCTGATTGCTGTAATAATATATGGCATTTTGGAGGTAAATGTTCTTGCTGCATGCCTTTATTCTGCTGATTTGCATTTCTAATGAGAAGCTCCACAAATAGAATATTGTACAGCAATCAGGTCTCCATACAAGTCTTAATACAGGGATCTAATAATATGCCCAGGTGCAGAGAGCTTGATCGCTGGATGACTTAAAGAACTGAATTACTTGAATTACTTGAGTTTGAGAGCATGAGTTACTGCTTTAACTTTCTTAGCTTCTGGTCTAGTTTCTGCTGTTTGATTTTTTTTTTCGGTCTCCTTGGAAAATAGCGCTTCCTTAGTAATGTTAAAACTATCAACTACATGCAAACAAATAAGTGAATAAATATCTAAGCATTTACTTTATAATATTGATAAAAGAATTACATAAAGCAGTTGAAAGAATACAAGCAGATATGATGTATATAAGGCAACAAGGTGTTTTCTAATGAACTACCCCTACTGGTAAGCAGCAGAAAAGAAAAAAAAAGTTTCTGATTTACAAAGTCCACAATGGGTTGCATGAATTTCCTTTTTTGTGAACTTTTAAATTATCATATGATACTTTAGTATATAAACCTGCCACCAGAAAAAGGCAATATGGTCTATCTATACGCACAGGATGGCTCTGCCTAGACTTTCATCAGTTTGTTTAATGGTCTCCAGCAAGTGCATATATATTTACTTTTCGACACACACAAACAAGCATATATATCCTCCACAACTCTCAGTTTATACATCACATACTTGTGGGAAATAAATGGCAAGTTGATTTTGTCCGGATTCTTAGAATTTTTTTTTCATATACTTTTTCTTAAATTTAATTCCTTCGAACGTTAGTGAATAACCTGCATTTTTGTTTAGAATAGTTGGATGGTCCTGAAACAGCTCATGTGCTCAGCTCTTGGTGTGCTGTTTCCAGCCATATTAGCACCTGATATGTAACAACATTTGTAGAGGTTACCCAATGCACTATGTACGCATCAGGCGCTTAGCCTAATCATTGCTACAGAAGCTGTTCCTGTAGGACTCTAAAGACATAGTGGATCTCTGAAACAAAACTATCCATTACCTGTAGTTATTTCAGGCTTGTCAAATACATGCAGTCTCTCAGCCTGTTTTATATATATATATATATATATATATATATATATATATATATATATATATATACAAATACAATCTATGCTCTTAATTTTATTTTTTATAATGAGATACGATATTGACTTTAAAATCAAAGTAGTGCCATCGAATGCCTTTTATTCAAGCAGTACAATAACTTAAATGGCCCAAGTCATAAAAATAAAGTAAGTAAGAAAGAAAGAAAGACGTAAACTGTACCAGTCTTATCAATTCTCTCTTTTCTTTTCTTCTTTTTATTGTACTAATCATAATTCTCCTCTACTCACTTAAACTGATGGCTGAACTAAGACACCTCGTGAACTAGGAACAGATTAAGCTGCATTCTACAGCAGAGAGGTTTGATAGAAATATTAACATTTAAATGTGGAATGGTAAATGCACACAATGAATGCCATGGCTGTTCTTTTCAATGCCAGTTCGGAAAAGGACATTTCAAAGCCTGAGGATTCAAGCTGGGTGCATTTCTTTCTACAGTGTCTTACTTGACAGTACTGAAACTTTAGTATTAGCATATTAATATGTTATATTTTAGCTCCAGAATGATTTTTTTTTCAGATCTCAGACAAATTTTATAAGACTACTGCAGTTTTGAAAAAAATTAAAGTAAGACTGTAAACAGAAATAAGTCATAAACTGTATTTAAGAGCCCTCTACCACCAGAATAAAGCTGCATATAAACCTATTAATTAAAAAGATACATATAACACTAAGAAAATCAAATCAATTTGAAATATGTATTATTAGGCAACTGGCTGAAAAGGAGATGGAATCCGTTAGGATGACTTTTTTTTCTAATACTGCAAAGCATCTGAATCTAAACTGCAATGACAAATGATGGATATGGTACAGGGGAAAGACCATGTCAACTGGCATACAATATAAGTAAGAGTGGCTGGAGAGATTTAAGTCAGCAGTTAAGAAGGTTATGGTGCAATAACCCCACCACCAGGAATTAACAAAGAAGTTTAAAAATTGCATAATGGGTGACAGCATAACTTACCACACAGTGGCTTAGCACTGGATGGGGGTCTTGGCCAGCCAACCTTAATTTAATAGCACACCTATACAAAGTATTTTTTGTAGTTATCTGGGATTTTTCTTCTCTTTTTTCTGCTTTATGATGTAGCTAACACAACTATATCTAATGGTTCTGTTGATCCACGCCTAATGCACAGCTGGGGAAATGCTCAGAATGTTTGTTTGGCATCTACCCTCTAAAATATGTCAACACCTGCGTTTTAAATGCTACTCCTTTATGCAGCTTTTTTTCTATGGATGTGCATGTGCATGATCCAGTCTTTCTCTTGCATCACTCTTTATTATTTTTCATTAGTTATTCTTTATCTCATTTTTTCAGTAATCTTCTCTCTGTGTATTTCATACACACACATACACACACACACACACACACACACACACACACACACACACACACACACACACACACACACACACACGATGCTGCACAGGGACTTCTCAGTCACCTTTCTGGCCTGAAATATTGGATCAGGAATTAGGGAACAGTTGGTGTTATAGACCCAGAGCAGGGATGCCAGGAATAGCTGATAGCTGTGAGGGATCAACAAAAATAAAAAATAGTAAAAAAATGCAGTTGAACTACACAAGTGGGTACTGACAAACAACGAAATATGTACATATTTGGAAAAAATGAGGGGAAAAGGCCCAAAATCAGAGGTATTTTAAATATTACTCAGATTCACTTATAGAGCACCAGGTTTTGCCATCAACATGCATTTTCTGAAGAATAAGAAGCATGAAACTGTATTGCCTGGCATTAGTTACAGTAGTTTACCAGAAAATAAATATTTTAAGAGGGAGAGAGCAAAATATAAGGCAAAATCAGAGATGTTCTGGAAAATCAGGTAGATTTCAAAGCAAGGATTCTGACCAGATGGCAGTAGGCTCAATACAGAATTGCATCGTTGTAAGTGAAATATATCTCTGCTATGAGCAGTGGCAATAAAATAGGGAAAGCAGACAGTGATAACAAAAACTTACCTCTCAACTTCTTAGGGCAGGAAATCTGGACAAAGCCAAAAATAACAATGGGACAAAAGCCCTAAAAGAGTCAGTTGTCAATCATTATTTAGTGACTTTAATCTTCAGTGGTTTGTCAAAACCACAAAGTTTATTAGGGAAAAAAATATGCAACAAATGGTTGAGAGACATGGGTGAAAAGCAGAAACAGAAAATCTCCAAGTCTCCAATGTGACAGTTGCACAGAGGAAAGGTTGCTGTGAACTGCTCTGTACAGTCAAGGTACAAGGCTTAATTACTTCCACCTCCATTTGCCTATTGTGTGATTCTGAGCAAGTGGTGTGAACAGACAATGCTCTCTGGTCACCCCTGGAAAGGAACACTTGCCTCCTCTGGGTTTACCTATTTAACAAAAGTATAAAACACATCCAAAAAAAAACAGAAATAAATTCAACCTGGCTTGAAAGTAAACAGTTTACATATAAACAGAACAGAGTAGCAAAAATCCAGGAAAGTAATCAGACTGTTTACAGGCAGACCATGCTAGTATGCATGAAATTAGTAGATGATGAAAATGTCAATACATTAAAACATCTATACTGTGCATTTTACCAGTTATCAGACAAGACAGTGACAATGTCTAAGATAAATTATATACAGACAATTATTTATAATGTATTTATTCACATTAATTTTGTTTACTATTTAGTTCCACTACGCATGACCTATTTGTGGGTGAAAGCCAAGACAGTACTAATTACAGATAATTTCACCAGGACTTTAGCCTAAATTCCTCTACCCTTTGTCAGAGGGCTGGTGTCTTCAGACAGAGAGGAAGGTCAGATGGAAGATAGTATGGCAGAGCTGGATTCTGAGGAAGCTGCAGGTTAGAGTTTATGTCCAGTGGTGAAAGTGTGTGGCAGCAGGAGGCAAGCAAGTTAATTCAGTGGTATGCAACTGTGGAGCCTAAAAAAGTATAGCAAGTGGTAAGAAAACAGTAAGAAGTTTGCTTTTCAGTTCTGTTGTTCCACCCAGCACTCTTTTGCAACAAGTTTTGGGAGTAACAAATGTTATGCACTATGTTCATGCCTCTCAACTTCCAACAGCAAGAAATCTGAACAAAGACATAAATAATGCGGTAACAAAGGCCCTAATATACGGACATTTTTAAACATTGCTCTAACAAACTTAGAAATTCAATAGAATAACAGGTTTTGCATGAATTTTCTGAGGGGTATGAATTCTGAAACTCAAATTTCTGTCATTATTTTTCTGACTTTAATCTTCAATGTTTTGCCAGAAAAACACAATTTTATGATAAACAGACGAAAAATATGAAGCAATAATCTTGGACATTCTGTGAAAATCTGTACAGTTGAGAGATATCAGTCTATGTGTTGTAAACTGACTGAGTCCACAAGGTTTCGGGTAGTCGAATTAAAGCTCTTACACATAATTTTGAGGGAGCTGTGTATGCAGAAAGTTATGAAACATTTACTACTACATTTATTACACATTAAATCCCACCTCACCAATTCCCAGACTTGTACATGTACTGGGCATGGGCAGCCCAAACCATGGAACTAGCTGATTTAAAAATTTTAATTGCATATGTAATGAGCATTGAATTTAAATCATATGACTACCTTATGTCTCAGCAATGTATTGACCTTAGTCTTACCATATTTCTGCTTAGTTTCTTGCCATACTACTTAAAAATTTCCATATATGTATTGTATTGAATTTCTATCCATTCTATATATTCCTTTATTGCATGTTATGTAATTACTTCAGAAGTATGTATACTTAAAATGTCATCTCTCTTTATCTTTGTTCTTACTATTTGTTTACTTAAACCTTTTTTTTTTTGGAGCTTTTCTCCTCGGGACTCTGTGGGAGGTTGACATAATGGTTAAGGTGTTTACATTACAGACACAAGGTGCAAGGTTTGATTCTCACATGGGGTAATTGACTAGGTTTAAAATGGCCCACAAGAGCAGTTAGCCTAGTACTAACCTATGAAAAAGGGCTTTTAAGAACCCAGACAGACTAACCCGGTTAACAAATGCAAAACAAAAATAAATAAATACATGTTTTTCTTCCTTAGTTCTCACTGTTAATATCTATCATATTTTAAGTCTTCAATTTGCTATGCTACCTGTATATAAGACTAAGTATCGTAATTGCACTCTTATTGTATACAATGTCACTACCAGCTACTACTGTAAGAACTGTCTTCTTGAAGCATTGTTATACAAGATTATTGGTCTTGTCTCCCACTTGACCAATTTATTCTGTTCTAGTCTTTTTACCATTATGAATGTCTGTTACTATTTATTTCTTTATTGTATTATACAATTTTCTTTCTACTAACAAAATAGTTTACTAATAATGGAGCTTTTCTCCCCGGGCCTCCGCTGAAAAAGGGTTTTATGCCCAGTCGGACTCTCCCAGTAAACAAATGTAAAATAAATAAATAAATAAAAAACTACTCCTGAATGATACTGGAGGCTGCATATAAGATATGAAGACAGCTGAAAGTGGCGATACATTTGCTATTCCAGTTACCAAGCCATTGCTGAAATGAATTATATTAGTTTTAGAATCATTTTAAGTCCAAGAACATTTCTGAGGAAGATTTACTACCTTATTGTCAAATCAAGTACTCTGTTCTTTCAGTCCTAGACAATTTTTTGCATTATTTGAGGATTTGGAGTAAGACTTTGCTATTTAAGAGTTATCATTCATTCTTTGTTTGCTGCAGACTGTGAGGGGAGGTGTTTCTGTGCAGCACAGCCAAAATTATGTTATTGATGTGAATTACAGGAGCATATTACTGTTCAGTGCTCATTAACTTCCTCCAGCATCTCTGTCTTTTTGTTCTGTAATGGATGGTGTAGTGCAGACAGCTAATGTTGAAATATTTTTGGCTCCAGAGCCTTTGAAGGGAAAGCAGTCTTCAAGCACTGTGGTGCAGGACTCAGATTCATACCGAGCTAAATGTAGGTGGTGGCCCGTCCACCTGTATTCCTCTATCAATATCAACGTCCAAGGTTATCTGACAACTTCAAAAATAAAATGATTTAGAACAATCAGCACCTACCAATCAAACTAGTATTTCACTTGAGTAAACCCCCCTTACTACAAATTGTCTTCTGCTCATTTTCTCTGAGCTCCCAAATGCTTGGCACACTCTGAGGGGGTCCTGAGCTAATCCTACTCCATCCATGACAGATTACAGATTTATTTTATAGTTTAGAAATCAGTTAACTGTTTACATTGCTACTGCTTTATTTTTGCATTATTTGTTGATTTTGCCTTTAAATCATCCTAAAGGTCACTAATACTTGGAACTGCCTTGTCAATGCAGTTTGAAGATTTGTTGTAGCATTACACTTAAAAGCAATCTTTGTTCTTATTATTACATCAAGAGGTTAGCAATGCTCTCTACAGACACACATGTTCAGAAAGTAAATTTTATCTATAAAAACCTCCCTCAGAACTGAAACTTCTAACTTAGTGTGGCTAAAAGCCACTGTGCAGAGGCAAGCTTAGAGTAGGAATTTTGGACATTAAACATCCCTAATATCAAATCTCAGTACAGTCTAACCTGGTTTAGTGTTAAACCCCAAAGACCACCCACAGAAACCTCTGTATAACCCAGTCAACAACCTACAGCAGCCCACCCAAATACAGCTCTGGATAACATGGATATACAATTTCCATATCTCTCCATAGCCAGCTTGGTAGATATGGGCATCCTGAGACAATGTAGCACTTGTCTCATGTTCACAGACAACCATTTAATCCTTAAAAAAATAAACACAGTATGCAAAAGATGCACACACATAATTTCAGTGGAGGCAAAAATCTTGCATACAAGCAAGGTTGTCAAGAACACACACACTACCTTCACCACACATAATGTTCACCACACATGCAAACCAATGTAAATGGTAACGCCTGTCCTCAGCAATCTCTAAAGCACTTACCAAAAGCAATACCAAACACCATACATATGCCTACACTAAGTGGAGCCCAGAAAGCAAAGGCCATAAGGCAAGCCAACACATTACCCAGGACTCTTGTCATTGGGGACTCCATTGTATGACACACAGATGCCCCGCCTACCAGACTGAACAAGGAGAAGATAATGTTAGTTGTTTATTTGGAGCCAGGATCCATCAAGTTACGCACACACTCAAGTCACTACACCACAGGTACCAGTATGATACTATCATACACCACAGGTACCAGTATGATAGTATCATACACTATAGGTACCAGTATGATACTATCATACACTATAGGTGCCAGTATGATACTATTATACACTATAGGTACCAGTATGATTCTGTCATAGTCCATGTGGGTGTTAATGACCTGACCATGTGTCTCAGTCAGGTATGTGCCTTGCATTGAGCAGCATTCTACCTTCAACCTTGATGATGCCACAGTATGAATAAAAGATGTAATTGACTTGGTTTCTGATGTCTTTCCAGTGGGATTCAATATTTGTCAGCACGGGGGGACATGGTTAACAGATCATGTTGCTTTGCAAAGGATGGTCTGTACCTGTCTCCTCTAGACTTACTAATAATGGCTAAAGTTTTATCCACCCCCTCAATGTCTTTTTTTAGACAATGCCAAGTTGACAAAAACCTCCAGCATAGCAAATAAAACCCAAAGAAGCCTAAAGGTGCAAATTGCTCAATGCTAGGAGTCTAAAAAACAAACTCCATACCCTACAAGATCTCCTCACCCCTGGAGAATATAGACATCTGTGCCATTACTGACACATGGTTCAAATCCACAGAAGGTACTCTAGTAGTTTAAGGCTTCAGTGCCTTCCACACAGTTAGACCAAAAGATGAAGGAGTCTCAACAAGCATAACTCTACATTGGTTAAACAGGACAATGGCCTGGAATTATCCATATGCAAATCACCATATGCAAAGTTCTATACCATACCCTAACAAGCTACAGGTCACACTCTATGTCACTAGAATCCCATACGCACCACTAAACTAAATACCCTAGTCATGGGAGACTTTACTACTCTATAGATTAGGAAATGTAAATTACTTCATACTTGCAAGCACAATGACTCCTGGACTTTATTAACACAAATACCCTTCACCAGATAATGCTCACACTCACCAGAGGTGACACCCCCATTTCACATCCTCACTGTGGAGGATGGCCCATAAACCTGTCTCCTTCAAAATAAAAATCAACTCAGTAACCCCAGCAAACCCTGTAACAGTTAGGAACTATTCCAAATCACACTACGCCCTATTACTCAATAGTTTATCAAACTTCAATGTAATATTGCATAGGTTATATGATATACAGCAATATATGTGAAGTATAATTGTGTTATGTTAATATAATTTGATTACTTATCAATGTAAATTTGCCTATGTCACAAGTGATGATTCAATAAAAGTGTTTGAAAAAAAAAGTATAAGTAAAAAAAAATCAATGCCCCTCCCAACCCAGAGTTCACAACAACCTAAATGAAATTGTTCACAGAGAACCTGTACAACCATGTAAATGGCTGTATAGAGGCTGCTGTTCCTACTAAAAGTAAGCCCAAAACAAACTAAAAAAAAACAAACGACACTAGCGGAAATCTAACTTTAATAGGGGGTATATAACAAAACAAAAAGTTATGAATAAAATTAGAAAGACCAACTTCCCTAATGACAGGAGGTCTCTTATTAAACTATATAGAAAATTAATAGGACTATTTAAGTCCAACAAGGCCAGTTACAAGGTCAAGATAGCCCCATATTCTAAAGACCTTCTACAGTTATATTCAAACCCTAAAAGTCAGCACAGGTCAGTGTGCCAATCTGGGGGTCGGTGATCCCACCTTCACTGAGCAGAGCAAAATAACTAATTTGTTGGCTGCCAAATTCAGCTCATCCCCCACCCCCACCCCCAGCTTGCCTCCCTGAAATACCTACTAGCATGCACCCCCAATTATTAATAGGGAGCAGGTCTTGGCAAAACTCACTAAGGCCAAAAACACAGCCTCAGTGGGTCCCAACAGTATCCAAGGATGCCTCATAAATAGCTGTACACATGACCTATCAGAACCACTTGAGTCATTATTCAACTACAGCCTCAAAAAAGGCTTTGTACTATGAGAAGGGAGGACTGCAATGGTTGTCCTACTTTAGAAAGATGGACCGTCAGCCATCCCAGGAAACTAAAGACCTCAGAACAAAGTATCATGGAATGATCAAAAAATGCATAGGCAACTTTCAGACACTGGATCCAACCTAGTTTGGCTTTGTCAAGAGAAGATAATGCCTATTAAACCTGGTGGGCATCTTTGAGAAGGTCACCAAGGCAATGGTGCATACCACCTACCAGAATTTGATACAAGACCACACTCGGGTATAGTTGACAAACTCACTGAACTGAGCATAAACCCCTATGTAACTCACTGGATCACCAGCTGGCTCACAGACAAGACCCAGGAAGTCTGGATTGGTGATACCTCCTCTGCTAAGAGACTGGTCAGTAGTGGGGTACCTCAGTGCTCTGTCCTGGGCACACTCCTATTGGCATCTTCTTCTTGGAAGTACAGCTAATGTCAAGGTCCTTTGGCTGTCCATGTTTACAGATGACTGCAGATCTGGAGTTATCATAGATTCCCCCATGACACAAACATCTTAAAAGATGATCTAACACAAATGACTGATTCCAAAGTCATGGACTAAAACTCAATGCCAAGAAATGCATTATAGTGCCTTTCAGGAAAACTGCCACCCAGAATAATTACTCCATCAATAAGACACTCCTAGGAGTTGGCCCAGTAATCAGGGCATGGAGAGGAATATATAGAACGTAATATAGCCTTTGACCAACATATGGCCAAAGTAGTAAGAAAATCATTCTGTGTCACCCAGTTTATAAGTAAGGGCATGGCATTCAGTTTCATGAAATTCAAAGTACCACTTTATTCTGTCCTTATCAGACCCATCATTGAGTATAATGCTCCCTTTAGCACGTACCTTACCAGACCTATGTAACAGTTGTAATGCCCACAAAGGTTCCTTCCCAGGAGAATCCAGGGTATAAACACATTATCCTATACAGGTCACCTTAAAACCCTATCTCTATACTCTGTCTCCTACAAGTTACTGAGAGGTGGTCTATGCCTGGCATACAAGGTATCTTCTGATCCAGCTCTGTTGGACCTTTTACATACCCACAAAACAAACAGCATCAGAACTACTAGATCCAATGGTTTAAATTTTGCTTGTGACTTAAATAAGACATGTTGGCTAGACAGATATGTTTCTCACATGATCCACATGCTCTGGAACAGGCTCTCTATCTATCTGAAGTAGAGTCCATCCCTAACCCTATTTAAGCATAACCTTCATCAATGGATGAGAAATCAGAAACTCACATCTGGTCTGGCCCACATGTCTCTGAAAGACAGAGACAGACATTAATGCCCAAACTAACATACCTCCCCCACTATAACCTCTAGAAACTTCATAACTAACATACCCCCTCGTAATAAACACTTATGATACATAGGGATAGGATTGAGTTGGATTCTATGGCTAGGCTTATAAAAGCCCTGGTGGCCATTAGCCTAGTACATGACTATTGACCTATGAACTATGAACCTATCAAACTGATTTTGTGTGTTTGTCTTTTCTGGTTGTCTCTTACAATGATGTTCTTTTGGAAATTGTGAGCTTCTCTGATGTTCCGGGAAATGATAATTATTAGAGGAGGAGATTTCAGTCAAGAAGAATATTGAAGCTGTGCATGAATCAACCCAATGCCTTAAGAGTTTTAAAACAGTGAATGTGAGCAGTGTCAAAGCCTGCATAATGTTGACATAGATTAGTACCAGGCTATCTACCCTTGTGGGCCATTTTAAAAGTAGACAAATTTCCTGGCCTGTTTAGTGTCCTGATTACCCTTACCCCTTCATGGACTATCAATTAGTCCATTTTTCTCTCCATTAGTAGAGTAGGAGGCAGCCCTGGGATAAATTTCCTATTTCTGATCCATAGATTCAAATTATGCTTGAATATGGACAGTGATGACCTTTATTTGAAGTCTGTTCCAGAGCAGTAGTATCCTCCGAGAGATATACCTCTCTCTTCACACTGCTCTGTTGATGCTGCAAAAGAGGTTTAAATGCCTGGACTGATTATTTCTAGTGCAGTTTGATCTACTGATGTGCAGTAGATCCATAAGCGCTAGATAAGAGGATGCCTTGTATGCCAGGCACAGGGCATCTCTTAGTAGTCTGTAAGAGACTGAGAAGAGTGATAGGATTTTGAGATGGTCCATGTAGGACATATTGTTTAGGCCATGTATCCTTTTAGTTAGGTATCTCTGTGGTTGTTCCAGCGATTGCGTATGTCTTGACAGATGCATGCAAAGGGGGGCATAATTCTCAATGATTGGACTTATGAGGGCTGAATAGAGAGGGGGTAATGATATCCCTGTACCTAGAAGCAATCCATTTTTTAATAAGCAGTGCAATATAGGGCTTCCTCACCACAGTGGATACATGTTCGAAAGTTAAGTTGCTGTCCACATAAGTTCCCAAAAGCTGAATGACTGGGTAAATTCTAAGGAGGTATTTTCCCAATGTTGGAGTTCTGGGGAGGAGGGGGTTGTGGGGGGCTGACTTACCAAAGGATATGGTAATGCATTTTTTTTGCATTTGGGCTTAGTCTATGATTCCGGCACAGTTATTATTTTTTTTTTTTGGAACAATCCATTCTATAAGATGTCTGTTCCAGGGATTGTGAACTGCACCCAGTTTGCAGTCATTTGCAAACTTAGTCAGCCAGAGTCTTTTAGTGTTTGCATACCAAACAAGATGTTGTTGAAGTGGCAAGTGACTGTAGTTTGGTATAATGGTTAAGGTGTTTATCTCACAGACAAAGAGTGCAGGGTTTAAGTCTTACCAAGGGAAATTGGCTTGGCTTAAAATAGTCCACAAGAACAGCTCCTTCTGCTCTCTCAACTTAAGAATCAGAGACAAAGACACAAAAATTAGGAGCATAGTTTAAAATTTTCTCATATAATTAGAGTTGTGAGAATAGCAAGCTTTATATTAGCAAGCACATTTTGAAGGATAAAAAGTCAAAAACGTGCATGCCAGTCATTATTTAGTAACTGCAGTCTACATCAATTTGCTAGAAAGCCACTGATTTTACAAGGAGCAGACCAAGATACCTGTCAACGCCTTTGCTCAAGAATTTTGGAATTCTGGACAAAGCCAATACATTGAGCTAAAAAGAAACATTTTTAAATTTTATTTTATTTTGTGTATATTTTAAGCAGGTTAATCCGCTACGCAAAGTGTTGCTTTTCAAGAGCAACCCACACTATCTGAGTCACTTGCTCAAAGCTACAGAATAGGCAAAGGAAGTTAGAAACACTCAAGCCCTGTGCTTCTAACTACAAGAAGCAGTTTGTTAACAGTTCAGAGCCTCAAGTAACAGACAAGTCTAAATCACTTTAACAATTAACAGAACAACAGGTATTGCGTGCATATGCATTTTCTAAACAATAACAGTAGTGAAACTCTAGTGAATAGCACTACTGACTGAATGGCATAACTGTAATCTTCAATGATTTATCAGAAAAAGGAAATTTTTCCTTATTTTTTTAACAGTGTAAGTCCATTAGACAGCTTGCCCCTCTTCAGAGGCAACCTGGGGAACTACGTAGTTTACTAACTTTTTTAAAGACACACATAGCAAATGAAGGTAAAAGGCTTTAAAGCCTGCACCCAAGGAGCAGCTCATTGACAGCTTAGAGCTTTTATCCTCTTTGCTAACCTCCAAATCAATTAATGATGGACAGGCATAAATGTGATCCAAAATCTGATATATTCTGAAAAATTGGAGATAGATAAGTGGCAGAGTTCAGTAATTTGCTTAAAAAAGTGAGCAGAGCAACAGGTTTTGCATCCGCATGCATTTTCTGAACAACAACTATGAAACTCTTAAGGACTGGCATTGTTGACTGATAATAATCTTTAGTGATTTTGCAGACAATGAAGATCTGGCAGCTAGTGCAGAGGATTAAAGCTCTAAACTCCAAGAGCTGTGCTTACTATAGTCAAAGTTTCAAGATTTGACTTTTTCTACTTCCGTTTGCCTACTTTGTGGTGACTTTGAGCAAGATACTTAACCAGACAATGCTCCTGGGATGCCACTTTGCCTGGGTAAAAATGAAAACAGAAGAGAGGCTTCAGTGCATTTACAGAACAATAAGAACTATACAGCACTGAGGACTGACTGTAATACTTAGTGACTTGCCTGAAAGTGCTTTGTTCTTGATGTGGTTAAGCATAAAGCATATGATCCCTGTCCTTGATGTGGTTATGCAAAAGATAAATGGTCCCTGGTCCTGTAAAATAAATTGAATGTGGTAGGTAAAGCACAATTGTCTTTTGAAGCAGCAAATCCTCCTCTGAAAAGCAAAAACAAAAATTCTCGCTAGAAGCAAATTGAGAATGGTGGATAAAGGGCAACAGTCATATGAAACAAAAAGGAAATCCTCCTTTGATGTGATGTGATACTGATTAAGCAAAAGCAAACATCATCCCTCCAAAACTGCACACTCACTGCCTCAGCAGACAGGTATAGCCTCTGACAAAGGAGATTGTTTTTCACATTCTCTGTGGTGGACTGCTAAAAGATGAACAGGGGTAAAATGGTCAAACTGAGCTGCAAGTTTACTTCCCTGACTAAATGTCTTAATATCTTACCAGTATGCATTTTAAAAGTAGCTACATTTAAACCTATATGTGTATGTATACACACATACTCATACACACATGCTTATATATCTATCTGGGTCCACTTCCTAATTTCAAAATCCCGAACATCAGAATTCCAACATCCAGAGGTTCAAAAGTTTGAAATCTCAAAGTTAAACAAGTGAGATCACCCAACACATTACTTTTCTCTTCACTGTAGTGTGATCTCGGAGTTGGTATATTTAAGCAGCAGGGAGTGTGGAGGGTGCAGGGGGGCTTGCCCCCTGCAGCAACATGATGTTAAACTTTTTTTGTTTTAGGTTTTTTTTTTTTTTTTGCATTTCAAGATTTCAAAATCTCGAATATCTGTATGTTGGGATTCTGCTGTTCAAGATTTTGACTTTTCGAAATTACATAGGGGACCCATCTATATATATTTATATGGATCTATGTTGTAACATCGAACTGACATAATATCAAATGACAGAACATTGCAGCATAAAACATTGAACTGGCTTTTTATTAAAATGCAGATAGTACACAAAAAAACAGTGTCTTACAGGGAACCCCCCACCCATTCTCCCTACAACCCCTGTATATTCTACATGCAAACTCTGCAATCACTTCACATTGGGTCAGTGCTAACACCCGATCACAAGAAATATGAGCATTACTTTGAAAAGCTGGTTTGATGTTCTGTGCTGTGTGTGGGCGTATTTCTGCCATTCAATATTATAGCAGCTCGATGTTAAACACATAGATGTGTACATATGTGTGTATATGTGTGTATGTATATGTGTGTGTCTGTGAGAACTATAAACATAGTATATTGTGCCACTGAAGGCACCATTTTTTTATAAACTAGTTAGCCTGGATGAGGTTGTATATTTGGGATATATGATACGTACACACACACACACACACACACACACACACACATATAAATATAGACAGTTTGAGAGATATTGAACATATTTAGCATACTTTACTATGTAGATAAAAAGTCATCTGTATGTCTAATGATATCGATCTATTCATCCGTCTGTCTGTCTATCTGTGTGTGTGTGTATATGTGCGTGTGTGTGTGTGTGTGTGTGTGTGTGTGTGTGTGTGTGTGTGTGTGTGTGTGTGCGTGTGTGTGCGTGTGTGTGCGTGTGTGTGCGTGTGTGTGTGTGTGTGTGTGTGTGTGTGTGTGTGTGTGTGTGTGTATGTGTGTGTGTGTATGGGTGTGAGCTACAAACATAGTTAATTTTGCCGCTTGAGACATTTTAAACTAGCTAGGTTGTATATTCGGAACATCTCTAATAGAAAAAAAATCTCTGTTTGCATTATATTTTGTTTCAAACATTGTTGCTATCGATTTTACTGAAGACTTTCTATTATTAACCATAAAAACATCAATTTAGAAAGTATAATACACCTGAATTAGAGTTTGTAGTATTGCTTTGCTCAAATTAATCTACTGGGAATTAACTATCAAGGGCCAGATTCACGATGGCTTGCACAGAGTCTAAGAGTAGAGTAAGACTCCATGCAGCCATCATGTCCAACGAGCGATCCAGGAACAGCCTGCAGGGGCGTGCAAGAGAGCTCCTAAAACGGCTCTTACACGGACAGGGCCAGGTCATGCAAATTACCTCAATTGCAGCCGAAAGGCATGCAAATGAGGTAGATTTGCGATACAGGAAACCCAAACCTGTCCGAGTAAGAGCAGTGTTATATGCAGAAATGTACTCAGTTGACAACTGAGTACCATTCTGCAAATAGCAAAACGGAGCCGTCACAGCTCCAAATAAAGGTTGCATCCAGTAGAGGAAGCATGCCAATGGCCAAATATATGGCCATTGGCAATGTTTCCCGATGCAATATGAAAATAAAAATAATTAATTTTTTTTCTCCGATTTCCGATATTTAAGCATAGAGCAGCGCCGTGCAAATGGGCTGCGCTCTAAAAACCAGAAAAATAAAAATTTAAACCCACAAATGTGGATTTTATTTAAATTGTTAATTTACAATGCAAGGGAATGGCAGGCTGAAGACAACATGGCCACCGAGTAGAGGTTACTAAGGGGGGAAGCACAGTCTAAGAGATGTAACCAAGCATTAGTGGGCAATCCTATGCAAAGGAGGGTTAAGATAGTGAATCGCAGGTTTACATAGCAAATGAGTACAGTCAGTGGAGTGTAGGAGTAGGATAAGGGGAGTAACAGAGTAGAAGATAGGTGACATCACGAGTTGGGTATGTATGAAAGAAGGGAAGCTCATTGGAGCAGAGTGGCATGTGTCAGCTGTCATTTACACATCATTGAAAGAGGTGTGTCAACAGGTAGGCTAGGTAAAGGCAAGAAATGGAAGGTGTATGCCATGAATAACACCAAAGTGTGGTAGGCTAGGTAAAGGCAAGAAATGGAAGGTGTATGCCATGAATAACACCAAAGTGTGCACGCCTGTAAACCCAAGTAAGACAGTGTGTGCACGTGTAAGCATGAGTGCACACGTATAAGCCGGAGTAACCATGTATAAGGCAGTTTAAAGTGTTGTAAGCATTTTTGCACTGGTGTGCACACGGTTTAACCTGAATAAGCAAGTTGTAGTCCATGTAAGCATGTATGCACACACGTGAGCTGCTGTGAGCGTGTTTGCACTTGTGTGTGCGGCGCTGCCCCCCTGAGGAAACAGAAAGGAAATAGGAAGCACAACAAATAGTAGGAAGCTACCAGGGAGTACTAGCAGAGCTAGCAGGTGAAAACAATCAGAATCAGGCAATTACACAGGCAGTACACTAGCCCAGCCCAGCCTAGCACTTAAAACTCTGCAAACAACAGTCCATTATGTTTCTCACACGAGACACTGCAGTAAGCTAATAGAAGTGAAAACTGAAAAAGCTTTACTGAGACAAAGAAATGTTAGGGGCTGCTATTGCTGTTATAAGGCGACATATGCAACATGCTGAGGGTGGTGACAATGGAAATGCTGCTGGACAACCCACAGTGAGGAGACGGAGAAGAGTGTACAGGCCCAGGGTAACCTACCAGGGGCTACATGAGCTGGAGATAGTGGAGCGCTATAGAGTGGACAGAGACCTCCTGCAGCAAATTGTTGAGCTGTGCAGGCCACGCCTCACACACAGAACCAACAGAGGGGAACTCATCCCAGTGGAAACCAAGGTATGTATTGGCCTAAGAATATTAGCAACAGGTACCTTCCAGAGACCAACTGGTGATATGATGGGGATATCACAGGCATCAGTATTCAGGGTACTGCACCAGTTCCTGGATGCCATGTCAGCACATGTCGGTGATCATGTATATTTCCCCAATTCCTGTGAGGTATTGGCCAGCAATATGCATCTCTTCCAGCAAATAGCGGAATACCCTGAGGTAGTGGGTGCAATAGACTGCACACACACACACATCAAAGCACCAGCTGGCGAGCGGGGTAGGGTCTACTTCAACCGCAAGGACTTCCCCTCCATCAACTGCCAGGTCATGTGTGATGCCCAGGGCATAATACTGAATGTGTGCGCTGGCTGCCCTGGAAGCTACCATGATTCCCATATCTGGCATCTGACGCAGCTGTACCAGACAATTGCCAATGGGGACATCCCACATGGTCACCTAGTGGGGGATGCTGGCTATGCACTGGAGCCGTGGCTGATGACACCCATCAGAAACGCACACACACCTGAACAGGAATGCCATAATGAGGCACACACACAAACACAAAATGTAATTGAGTGTGTGTTTGGGCTGCTCAAGTCACGGTTCCGGTGCCTGGACACATCTGGTGGAGCCTTGCAGTACTCACCAACTACATGTACCCAAATAGTCATGGTATGTGCTATGCTACATAATATGATCCTGTGAAAACAGCAGCAGCAGGACCAGCATAGGCCTGGGCCAAACAGCCCCCCACCATTGCCAAGGTCATCACAGGCAGAGCGTGACTCGGAGGAAGAACAACCTGAGCCTGCCCCAGTAGGCAGAAGGAGGCGTGCCCAGTATGCTTTGGCCTTGGCAAATTGGCAACGCATAGCACATACACTGGCTCAGTAGGAACTCCGGAAATGATACCTCTCTCTGACTCACACATATAGTAAAAGGGATGCCTAAGTTGACACTACCTGCTTTCAAACATGTACAGGGAGTGTGGTATGTGCATCTGACATAGGCAGCCCTGCAGCACCACCTGAGGCATGATTGCCATGTGTTAAGCAGTTTAAGGCAGTGCTAAACAGCATTTACCACCATGTAGTATATGCAAACAGAATTGCACACACCAACTAGTACAACTGTGGTCAATGTCGAGTAATACTGGGCAATGTCCAGCAAAGTTGGTGAATATACAGCAATGTCAGACAAGCCTGGTCTAAGTAGGGCATAGCTGAACAAAAGCCAACATGCTCATATTTGCTTAACTGGCCCTTAAGCGATCTGGTCTGCTCAGTATGAAAATATAAAGCAGTGAGGGGCCTCGAACCCAGGATACTGTGCACTATAGGTAAAGTACTGAACCACTAAACCATGACAGTATCACAGTGGCCAACCAGTATAAAGGAATGTTGATAAGTCTATGCAAAGTATCTCATGGAAACCCTGCAGACACAGCATAATCCCTGTTGAGTTATAACACAAAGGTGAGTCCTGCAGTAAAAACAGAACTTGACTTCCAAAACACGCAGTATAAATGTTAATATTGGTCATGTTCACACACATCCACAAATGTAGTGTACTTCAGACTGTAACATACTGAAAGGTCACACTGGGCATGCTCACACACTTGAATAAATGAGACATATGTCAGGCAACAAAACATGGAAAGCCTGAACTGGGCATGCTCACACACTTAGGCCATGTCTGAGTACAGCAGTGGGCCACACATATCTGGCAGTTGCATGTGTTAACCCAGGAAACTCTCACTATCCAGCAATCTGCCCTGTGCACACAGTTACATGACAACAGACACATATATAATATAGTGGAACCCTGTCATGATCAAACATGTTCTGCAGATACCTAAGTTGTTCATAGAAACTGGGAAAGCAAAGATGATAAAGACCTGCAAATAGTATCAGCAATAAATATTGTGCATCCCGAACATAAGCATAGGTTCAGAGGTCGATACTAGGCTATCTGCCCTAGGGCATGTACACGCCTAGCCAGAGTGTGTTTGGTTTTTGCAACCCTGTCAGATTACTACACTATGCCAGTGAATAGTAGGTCACACAAGATAGCCCATGTACGTTTAGGCTAGTGTACCTCTGTCTAGCAGGGACACAGAAGATATCCCAGGGGTAAACATACAATCACCCATACAGCTGTCAAGATGTCCCCTGTAGGTTGTCAGTGGGTGGCTCTGCCTATGTGAAACTGTGATCACAATCCAGAGTGAGTGGAGGCCCTGGAATAAGAATCTGTCCCTCCAGCATGTCCTATTACCATCTGTGCTGAGGTTTATGTCCCTGGAGTGTGTAGCTATAAGTGAGTTAGATATCCTGAGGTGGAGCATGTCCAGTAATTCTGGGTTGGGTATTACTGTAAACAACAGGCACACATCATATCCGAGTAGGTGGTAAGCGACTGAGTAGAGCTGGAGTTACTGCATCCGAGCTGTGCAGGTCATCCATGTGAGTCCCTACATCTGCTTGGTGAGGAACTTCTGTGGCCAGTACAGTTGCTGCAGGTGTTAGGTAAGGTACACCCCAAAGGTAGCATTGTAACCAAGCATGGTTGTGATGAGTATAGGGGCACAATGACCTCACTTGATCTAGATTTGAAACCATATGGGATAAGGTGGCTTATATAGAAGGTCTGTCCAACCACTTTGGCAACGTGAATGTCAAAGGCAACAGTACAAACAAGTCATGTCCCCAATCACCTAACAACTCCTACCGTATGCAATGGAGTATTACCAATGTGGTAATGTGTGGGCATGTTGTTATTCCCAAAGGGGATGACTATGCAACTAATGGCATTTAGCTGTAGGCCATGGCTCAGACACCAGTCATCCATCTCTGTGAGACCCTGTTGGAGTATGCATGTGGCAGCTGGAGAGTTGATTATGGCACCCAGTTTGCAGTCAAGTGCGAACAAGGTCAGCCATATTCCCCCTGTGGTAGCCTCTATGTCAGACAAATATATACTGAACAAGAGGGGTCCCAGGACCGAGCCGTGTGGTATGCCACATGTAACATGTGAGATATGTGTCCATATCGATGCTTGTGAACCTATGCATAATGGCCCAGTGGGTTATTGTGTGGAAGGGTTTTGCAAGGTTCAGGTAGGCTGTGTGTACAACTGTCCCTATGTTGATGGACCTGTTAACAGTCTAAAGAATACAAACATGTTCAAGAGGCCAGATCTGACCAGAACAATGCTGAAATGTGTAGGACACAGTGTCTGTAGGTTCCCGATGTCTATGTGTAAGAGTCCCATGACAATACGCACCATAGCTTTGCAGAACAGGCTAGTTAGGCTTATAGGGCAATATTGTCTGTGGTCCATTGTGGCACCAACTCTGTGGAGTGGGACCACTGTCGCTGTACGCCATTCCATGGGTACATATCCTGTAGTAACTCCGATATTGCAGAGTGATGCAATGTGAGGGTTACATCTGAAAATGAAGCTTGTGTAAGATGCAGGCCGGGACACCATCTGGTCCCATTGATGCTGTAATGTATGCTTGGGGAGGGCAGCACTCACCTGTTATTGTGTGATGTCAGGGAGGTTACACTCTGTTGGGATGGGTAGTTGCTCCCTAGGGGGGATGGGGGGGAGACATCTGCACTGAACCTGTTTGCCAGGATGTTGGCTATGCCAGTGGGTTCAGGGAAAGTTTAGTCAGTATGCAGTAACTCACAGCATATCAGTGAGTGTCCACCCAGGTTCCTGACATAACTGAAGAAGTCCTCGTGATAGTCCTATGTGTCTGGTGCAATTGTCCATGAGAAGCAGCCCTTAGATAAGTACATGAGTGATCATAGCTGTCTGCTAGTACAGATCACAGATGCTTTCCCCGTCTGTGATAGTGCTCTATAATGTAGTAGCTTCCTCCTGACGTTGTACAGCTTATTAATGGCTGGGGTCTACCAGACAGGTCCCCTGCCATTGGAGGAGTGAGTCCTGTTGTTATTTGGTATAGCACAATCCATGCAGTCCACTAGGTATCCATAGAATGTGTATGTAAAGGACTCAGCAGTTGGAGCCGTATTTGCCACTGTCTCAGGGTCTCTAGATACCACCTTGCTTTGGTAAAGTGAGACGTTGGCTCATGAGAAGTTCACCAAGATTACCCAGGATGGGTGTGTGGAGTGTATATGTACGTCCAGTGAGATATATATATATATGCTCTGACCTTACCAATGAAGGGTATATCACTGGTGGGGAACATAGAGTCCCCATATTGGTGATGATCAGGTCCAATATGTATTCCCCTTTGTGGCTGTGGTGACTGGTTGTGCCATAGCATATGAATTTACAAATTGTAGCGACTGTAGGGTGAGGGTGTTGGTGGCTTGAGTGGTATCCCCAGTCAATATTTGTGTATCTGAAGTCACACAATATAATGGTGTTTGTGGAGACCTTCATATTCTCCACTGTTCCCAGGAAAGCCGAGTGTAGTTCCTAAGTATGGGAGGGTGGTCTGTAGCAGGCAACAAACTGAAAGGCAGTTTTGCACAATGGTAGTTGTATATGTATGGTATGTGATGCTTAGTACAGTGCTACTAATCCAGAGGTGTGTGTATCTGTGATGTATATGGATACTCCCCCTAGTTGTGTTGTCCGTTCCAAGTCCTGTAGTCAGAAAGCATGGTATGAAACATAACCTGGTAGTGCTGGTGTGCATATGTGAGCCTGAACTAGGCATCTGTTAGTGCACAGATATCACTATCCTCCATACTGACGAGAGTCCTGAGTGGACGCAATATGAGGGTAACACATCTGGTCTTGAGCAGCATTACCCTTAGAGTCATTTAACCAGTAATGTCTATGGAGGTGGGTTTGTCTTTTGAGCCCTGCTCAACAAATGCGCTATGGTGGTAGCAAGAGCCTTAGCCAGCATTTGAAGGTCCAAGAGTCACAGGTACAAGCTGTCCATAGTGAAGCTACATGGCATGTCGAGCATGTCACCACAGGCTGACAGACACTGTATCCCCTATGAATGACACCAATTAGTTAGCCAACTGTTAAACGTGATATGTTTGTCTGTATACTGTGACATCATACTTGGTGGGTGTAAGATGCTAGACAAGGTCAGAGTCATACTGGCCTGGGCTGCATGATCAGAGTGTTCCTCCATGTACCATGTCATGTGGTCCAGGGAGTAACGTCTGAGGTTTTACGCACCAGCATGGACAATGATGGTGCCAGTCCTGTACTTGCTTTGGAGTGACCTGACTGCATGTGTTATGTGGCAGATCCTGGCACCCGACAGACAGCACAAAGGGAGTATTCCCTTGTATGGGCTGGTGAATGGTACGTCAGTGTGTCTGACAATAAGTGTCGCCTATCACAAGTGTATTAGGTGTGTTGTGTAGCCCGAAGGGCAGTGACTGTGTGTCACACTGACATTGTGAACTATGCGAAATGTGGGTATTGTAGTGGGGTAGCAGTTGTGTGTTTGCCTGCTGTGGAGGTCTCTGCTGCACAGGCAGAATTCATTTACAGCATCCAAGTATGTGTATGTGTGATAATGTGGTTTGAGTGCTGTCGCCAGAGGATATGTGAGACTGTTATGTGGTGTGTGTGCTTACCTTCACCACCTGATAGACTGTGCCAGTCATGGGTCGAGAGAGTTCAGCACCCTGTATGTCTTTATAGGTGCATCTCACACATATATCTGTGTTTGTCGGGAGGAGGAGAGTGTTGTCTGTGTACATGAGGCAGATGTGAGATTGTGTCTACATCACAATATTCACCAGCTGGACTGGAGAGTACACACGAAGCCGACCTCTGGACATGCCGGGATATCATGATGACATACTCTGTAGCCAGATCACAAAGGAACAGTACAGTGTTAAGTGTGTAAAAGAATATAACAGGGATTAGTGCTCAGGTTCGTTGGTGTTCTGTAAAAAGTAGCTGAGAAGGAGTCCAGACTGAACATTACACCTCCGACAGCTATGTCATATATAGCAATGTACACACATATATGTCATGAGTCAGGGCCAACTGTACCTGACTGACAATGCCGACATCCTGACAGACAGGCCCATATATACATACCCACCTCCCACTGACGATAGTCCATATCATCATACCAGGAGATATCACATATAGAATAGATGAACAGCTACCCCCAATGCCAAAAGCATGGCATCAAGTGGACTACATTGATTCCCAATATGTGTCATGCATAAACTACAGAAGAAACAGATCCTGCACCTGAACAGTCAGCTGAGCCTCCCCCCCCTACACAGGATGCGGAACCGTTGAATGTGTTACAGCAACATATGGCACTCCACACAAGTGTTGGTGCACAACACACCATGGGAAGTATAGTCCAGTACACCTATGAAGTCTGATCTGCAAGGCCATGGAGTCCATCATGGTTGAAGTCATAAACCGAGCTATTGGAAGCTGACATACACACAACCTTACTAACTGTGGTATGTTCATGTGCGGATCATGGTTCCCAAACATGCTAGACTGTTTGCAAGGCAGCCACCCAGGACATACATCACTGAACACAGCTACACATCTCACATACACTTTGAATAGCCCTTTATCAACATCCTGGACACATGTAATACCCACAAAACCAACAAGCTGTGCATAAATATGTGTTGACATATGAAGGGATGTCAATGTGTCCATAGATAGATCACACAAGGTAAGGATTATGAGTTCCTGTTCAAGCTGTTGACACCTGACCACCCACATGGACCATTCCTGGAATGGCATAAAACAAAGTGTACACACATTACCATGTCCAGTCTGATGATGTTACCATCCTAGAAATACAGCAGGAGAAGGGGAACCACCCAATAAAGTAAATAGCGTGCCATGCTAATGCGTCTCTCTCTAGTATCATAACATAGTTAGGTAGGGGTTTGAATGCTGTAAACGCTGACTGTGTGGGGGGGTGTGTATGTGTGCAATTGTCTTTGAAAGGAGTGCCCTTTTTGGAGACTGGGAAAACACACTAAAAGATGTACATTCCTCTTTGGAAAGACTGATGATGTCACACCCTATGAATACAGCAGGAGAAGGGAATCCACTCTATAAAGCAAATAGTGCACCGTGCTAATGCGTCTCTCATTAGTATCATAACATAGTTAGGTAGGGGTTTGAATTCTGCAAATGGTGACTGTGTGTGTATATGTGCAATTGTCTTTGAAAGGTGTGCCCTTTTTAGAGACTGGGAAAACACACTAAAAGATGTACATTCCTCTTTGGAAAGACTGATGATGTCACACCCTATGAATACAGCAGGAGAAGGGAATCCACTCTATAAAGCAAATAGTGCACCGTGCTAATGCATCACTCACTAGTATCATAATATAATTAGTTAGGGGTTTGAATCCTGCAAATACTGACTGTGTGTGTGTGGGGGGTGTATGTGTGCAATTGTCTTTGAAAGCAGTGCCCTTTTTGGAGACTGGGAAAACACACTAAAAGATGTACATTCCTCTTTGGAAAGACTGATGATGTCACCACCCTAGAAATACAGATGGAGAAGGGAAACCAACCAGTAAAGCAAATAGCACGCCGTGCTAATGCATCGTTTTCGAGTATCATAACATAGTTAGGTAGAGGTTGGAATCCTGCAAACGCTGACTGTGTATTGGTCAATGCAGTGTGAGTTATGCTTTTACTATGGTATGACATATTATGATTACAACAGTAAGTGCATTGCACACATCAGGTATCTGCGTGGCAAATATATATGTGCACATGTCCCCTCAATCAGTACATAGGTGTAAAGCCTGCATACTACATGAATACATTTATTGCCATTGACAGGCTGTGCCGCAGCTTCTCAGATCGTAGGTCACATATGTATGTATGTGACAGGGCCGTCCACTGTCGTGATCCATGGCCAAGGTCATCTGTGCCACACACACCCATGACAGTTACTTAAGAGTAGTGTGAGTGAGGGTATATGGCTGGGGTATATGTCAGACATAACAAAAACAAAGACCACACCGGTACTACGGAAACTAGACCCAGCTATCGCAATGGATAAAAGATAAATGCAAAAAACAAACACCACCATGCGCTGGGTCTGACGGCTGATAGAATATAGACTCCTCAAGCACTAAAATGCAGGAAATCAGTTCAAAACAGTTCAAAACACGATCACCAACTGTAGTATAAAATCCAAGCAGTTTATTGGTATAAAACTGTTAGCGCTTTCACCCTTAGGCTTCTTCAGACAGTTACAAAAGAAAAGCATGTATTTAAATTGGAATAGGCATGCTTTTCTTTTGTAACTGTCTGATGGTGTTTGTTTTTTGCATATGTCAGACATGTTCATGCACAACAACTGCCAATAATGGACAATCTTTATAGGTGTACAACTGCCTTGTGGATATGCATCCAGGCCTCTAATGTCTCATGTGATACACCTTGGGACTCCACAATACCTATGGATATGTGGATACCAAGGGGCACATGACATAACATGAGGCTGTATGTACACATTGGTACCCAACATACATGTTGAGGGCTACCACCTATGTGGTACTGACGGGATAGTAAGTATAGTACATGTGGATGACTATGCCATAGTTGGCTTACTGCTATACAGCATGTATCAGATGACAGGTATCTGTCTGTATGATACCCTTGTGTAGGATATGCGTCCCATCCAGGGAATGGATTGTAGGCCAATGCATGCATTTCCAGAGTTGGATGGACACATCCCTAGTGTGTTTGCATGTACCTAAGGGGGCTATATGCCAAACAGGTGTGGTCACAGGAATGGGTGGCAGTCAGTACCACTGATTAGTGTTATAGTGTAGCACTGGAAGGATTCAACTGTTACTGAGTTCCCTACAACTGTGTGTCATTTGACAGGACATCATCCAATGCTTGCTTATAGTCATGCTGTTGAGGTTGTGTATACTACCAGACCGCAAATCATTGACAGATACTAACAGTATCACCCACAGCAGAGTCAACCCATGTCATACACACATGTCTACCCATGTTAGTACATAACTGTAGTAGAATGCATACTGGCCATTGAAAGATACTATGAGATGTTAACAATGTGTATAACAGAGTATGCCACATGTCCCATGTGTCCACTATGCACGTACTTGCAGACAGTGCGCACCCACCATGTTCACAGATGTATACTTGCTAATCTGTACTGCACACATCACACACATACTGTCCACTCACTAACACATGCTGGCAACACATTACACTTCAGCCAAGTGGCACATGGGTGGACAATACATACTCAGACCTAACAGTGGTGTAAACAATGCTACATTGACAATCAGAGCTTTGATGCATAATGTCTGCTGAGATATACCTACAAGGATGTCATTACACTTTCCTGTTGACAACTTGCTAATATTGCTACACTGCTATAGTGTCACCCTGTGCATCAGCACCATGTTAACCTGTTCCTCCATCAATGTTACAGATGACAGGAGGCGACACAGGTATCATCATATGCACAGGGTGTTTCATTGTTTGCCAGAGCCTGACATTGACCCATCCAATCGACATGTCTGTGTGTGTGTGTGTGTGTGTGTGTGTGTGTGTGTGTGTGTGTGTGTGTGTGTGTGTGTGTGTGGGTGTGTGTGTGTGTGTGTGTGTGGGGGACAACAGTACAGCATGGGCCAATGTTGATGTAATGTGTGTGTGTATGTGTGAGCCCTAGTTGTTTGGTTAATGTGTGTGTGTCTGCATGCACACAGCTCCACCATGTGGCTGCCATATACAGTAGTTTGTGGGACAGTCCTGCTAGGCTGAACAGATCACTGTCTCTGGCCATGGACACAGTACCTGTGCCTGGCAGGGGTGCTACGGACAGTATCGGGTACCAACCCTGACTGGGTATTGTCCTCAGAGGCAGAGGTAGGATGACTGGACACATGTCCCTGCTGGGACTGGCCAGAGCCATGTGCAATTGGTCTATTGGGTCGGTCAATGGACAGGCTGCCCCAGCATTGCTGGGGCTGGTACTGCCACTATGGGAGCAGCTGTGAACTGGGGTCCATCTGCGACCACTGCCAGCTGTTGCTGTTGCTGGCATGCATCCGCGTCTACGTCGCAACCATCCCACACGGTCCTGGCTCATGGAAGACATATTGTGGAGGGCATCTAATGTCTCCCCCCAACATCTATCAATGACCTTGGTGCAAGTCCGGATGGCACCGGCAAGGTCACGGATGCTGTCATTGATAGCAGTGTAATGTGCCCTCTGTGCCCTAAGTCCCTGCCTGGTGTACCATTCCATACGTGCCTGAGCCTGCATTACAGCCCGGAACATACTGGACGTCATAAGACCAGTTAGGGAACGCCTGCCAGGGGCAATATGACCAGCGGTGCTCCCCCGAGAACCCCTGGACCTCCGCCTATGTGGCACCATTCCAGGAATACGGCTATGGCTGCTGTGAGGGGATGCAAGTGCCATGGGTACCACACTCTCCTGGTCAATGCCAACTGTATGCTGTCCCTCGCCTATGCCCATTGGTGGTGAGGGATGTATTGACAGTATGAGTGTGCGCATAGATAGGGTTGAACGCTGTGTACTGTTGATTGGCGGACCAACAACAGACCCTGTCAAACCTTCCTGTGCCAAAATACATGTCTCATCATCAGCACTATCCGTGGCAGTGGCTTCAGGTTCCCTGCTGCATTCAGCCACCCCTAACTCAGCACCTGTGAGAGGAAGACAGGAAACACACTTTACGGTCTGCACATGCACACATGCACACATGCACACATACACACATGCACACATGTACACATGTACATATGTACACATGTACACATGAACACTAATGCACTCCTCACTACAGCACATACACGCACACACCAGCAATCCAACACATACTCTATAGTGGGTGAAGGTTGGTGTCAGTATCACAAGGTAAACAGTCACCACACACGTGTTAGCATGCAGAATATGTGTTGCACAAGACCATACAGTGCCAGTGTAGATGCCCCAATTTAATGGCAGTATACATGGCTTTGATGCAACTGTGTAGTTGTTCAGTGATTGGTTACACCCTGGAACACAATGTGTACATGGACACAACATTGCTGTGCAGGTATTATCAGCTCTGCAATGCCCTGTGCACCATCACTCACAAATATACATGCCATGGCTGCATGTGTTATCTGTGTGACACATATATATCCATGTCTGAGTACAGTGTCTGTGTCCATAGCAGATAATAGTGGGCACAGGTGTAGCACATGCATGCTATGTACACACACACGGGATGAGTGGTGCATGTTGACGTGAAGGTATCCCCAATGCTCGACATGGCCAGTGTACAGTGGTTATGGTGAGTGTGGGACATATTGTAGATATGTCAGTGCCAGACATGGCATGGCATGCTACACGACTGCAACATTAAACACCACAAATACCCAATGTGTGTGACCTATACACCCACTAGCATTCCAGGACATATATGTGACACTTTGTTTGGATGGTGACTACTGTGCATATTGTGTATACTGGCATATGTAAGCACACACACAACATGCTATGCATATTGTGTATAGGTGCATATGTTTGCACACACACAACATTGAGATGCAAAGCAATGACTGCTATGACTAGTACTGTGGTCACTGTAACTGGATGGGGTGTAGTACCCTGTGCCATCATCAACATGCATCCTGTGGTCACTCACAGCTACTAATGTGTGCAAGACCACCACCTAGCATGCTGTACCTGAACTGCAGTGCCGTGGCTATGTTCACAATTACACAGACACCTTGTACATGGGTGTGTGAGGAGCCAAATAGGGAGCATTGCCTAACATGACTGTGTTATGTGTTACAGAGTGTTGCACAGACCCATGATAGGCCTCTACTCCTGAGGTACATCATGTGTGTGTGCATGACATGTGGGATACTGATGTGTGACCTTACAGCAGGTGTATGGTAATGCCATATGTAGCATGTTTTCGTGTACTGCGTATGATAAACATGTTCTGTTGTGTACAGCTGTAGCAACTATGCATATCCAAGGTGCAGTACAGTGTTGCCACAGTTGTGTCTGCTGCACTGTGCATTGTATGTGATTGAGGCAGCTACTGACTTTACTGAGATGTTTAATGTCTCACAGCAAACATGGACAGCATGCATTATGCATAGGTGTGTTACGTGTACATGGCCTACACCTCACCTATGACATGCACATTTCATTGCCAATATTAAAGTGTTAACACACTCACCAGCATGTATTGTCTGTCCTGCTGTCACATCGGAGGGACCTACAAGAATATGACACAGTCTGTCAGTGGCCACAACTGTGGCATTGCTACCGTGAGTGTGCTAATCTACAGTGGAACAACAGTCAACAGTCAGGTGTGGAGATACTATTCCAAATGTTAGTATTGCACACGAGAGGCAGCACAACTGCAAAACACACAGTACACATCTCACATAAGCATATTCTAACAATACAGGTAATGGTAGTCTGCAGCTAGGGCATATTACCTGCACGCTCCATGTCGTCCTGCTGGGTGGCTCCGGCCTCCATGATGACACATGTGTGATGCTGTTGCTGCTGTAGGCCAGGAGCCACCACACTTAGGTGGTGAGGGGGGGATGTATGTGCGCACCACCATGTGTGGCAAGCTGTTGCCTATGGATATCAGATGCACGCCGCCGTGATGGTGTACCTGCTCATATGTCTGGTTATGCATGCCTATGTCATTTACCCGGCGAACAAGATCTTGCCACAGTGCAGTACTCTCATGCTGGTGTTGGTTGGCCCTGGAAAAAAGCAGGTTATAGTGCTGCACCAGGCTGTCCTGTATTTCCTGCTCCTCCACAGCTGTATACGCCGGATTGCATTGATGAGCCATAACCCTGGAAGACAATTAAACGATATGTTTGAGCAAGTCATGTGGCACACTTAACATTATGAAGTACAGATATCACTTAACTGCCATATATAGCATCTGTCTGTCTATCAGAGGATACACATGTTCAATACCACATATCAGTGCTCAGCCCACAACTGTCTGACTGGGCCTGCCACACTCCATACAACAAACCAGTATACACCAGTACTCGGCACACTGTTTGGGATACAATGCACAACCTCGCACTGGGTGTATATATCATGCTAATGCATGAAGAAATATGTCATCCAATGCAGTGAATGTAATGTACATTTACAGTATTAACAGTAATCCACCCTAGTCTTTGATGCCATACCCCTACCTAACATATGTGCATGGTTGTTAATATAGCTGGCATACTACTGTAACAGAGTATACATGTTGCTAGGTACACACACATACCCTGTAACACACATGTGGTTGCGGGCATGGTACAAGCATCATTACACACACATTAGACATACATACAACACACAAATGTATGCCAACACAGATGAGCATTACCTGTGTACCTTATAGTACTATGTGCCCCTACTTACAGATACTTATGCCTGAGGTATGTAATCTGTGCAGACTACAGGAAACACACAAGACAGTGTTACCAGGGAATGTGAACATACACCATACTGTGGTGTTTAGGCCTACAGCTTCAGGTAGTACAACAGTTCATATGTGAGCTCGATTCACCAGCAGTACACTTACTGAGCATACATGTATTGCTTCAGCCTACAATGGGACACCACAGTCGTACACAAGGATCTACGTCACAACATATGCCATCCTACTATGTCTGCATCCCAATAACTGACACATCTTTCTCTGGCCTCACACCTAGGACACAAAGTACCATGACAGACACAACCTCACACTAAGCTATCACACCTTTACAGACCTTGCACACAGTCAGTGCCACACTCATTCCACCTCACATAGCAGGTATTGCACTGAGTACATGTGTGTATGCATTGTGTCACAGTTAGGTAATACGCTATTGGCCCTGAGCCTAGACCAGCCTAGCCATATGCTACCCTGCCCTTTGACACACATGTAATGTGATTCACTTGCTCCCGTCAAACGGATACACAGAGGTGACTCCCAGGGCATATTACCTATCTCCGTAACATTCATCAGGGGTATGTATGACATCTACTAATGAGGAGCCTTGTTTGTTAATGCTGGTTGGTTTAGTCCAGAGTATGGCATATTTGTGTATAGGAACCTGCACCTCCAGCATGTGCTGTTTAGTGCGGTGACAAGTATTAGGGCCCTAGGTCATGTAGCCCAGAGGGATTGTGAGGTGTTGTCATAGTGGTTGGCCGACTGCTATGGGTGTGACATACCTCTGTATGTCCGGCAGTGGTAACCTCTGGGTAGGCAGTATGCAACGCACTCTAGCTGTGGTTTTGTGAGTCAGTCTGCATATGGCATGTGTTTGAGGGCAGTATCACACTTTGTTAGGTATGTCTGTGGCCTTTCCACTTGCTGTAGTTGTCATGTGAGGTACATACCTTATGGGGCATTGTGAGTAGTAGAGGGGTACACTGACCTATATTTCCCTAGATGACACACCTTTTGTGATGACACGTACCACGTAGAGAGATTACAAGACTAGTGTGGCACTGTGATTATCAAAGGGGAGCTTACTGTCCACCTGTGTCCCATGTTCCCTTCTGACACCTTCAGTGTTAGGCAGGCTAACACCTATGTGGTAGTTACTGTGTAAAGTGTTTTGGAATGGGGTATGACACTGCAGTATCAACACTGGTGTTCAGTCCCTGCCTTGGTCAACAGGCACCTGTTGCAGTACATATGACTCCGTCTCTCTCTCTCTCTCTCTATATATATATATATATATATATATATATATATATATATATATATATATACATATCTATGCATATCTATACATATCTATACATAGCTATACATATCCATGTATATATATATATATATATATATATATATATATATATATATATATATATCTATATATATCCATATATATCCATATATATCTATATTTATCCATATATATATATAGCCATACATATATATATATATATATATATATATATATATATATATATATATCTATATATATCTAAATATATCTATATCTATCTATAAATGTATATATGTATATATCTATATATAGATCTATATATCTATAATTCTATATATCTGTATATATCTATATATGTGTGTATATATATATATATATATATATATATATATATATATACACACACACACACACACACACACACACACACACACACACACACACACACACATATATATATATATATATATATATATATATATATATATATATATACACATACATCTAAACATCCATTGCTGTACATATTGCTGCACATATAGGCACATATACTGCCCGGCTGTCATGGATAGGGATGTCAATTATGCAACCGTTGTGAGACATACGGTTATGTAATACTATTGCACAATGTTGTGCAGAATGCATTCTGCTGTTCTCAGGCCATATAGCTGTAGCAGGCCTCACTGCCTGTAGCTCAGTCCCACAGTGTTTAATCAACACATGACATATACCGGCACTGCTTGCTGTCTGCAATGCCACACACTACAACCTACATACATATGTGCACATAGCAGCCTTTAACAACATACATATGTCCAGCCTTCACTAACAGTTGCAGTATGTCCCTTGCCCTATGCAAATGTGCATGTACATATAGATATGGACTGCGGCCACATATGGATGGTTCACGGTATGTAGAGTACCTTTCTTTTCAGTGTCTGTCTCCTACTGCCTGTTTGTATCCATCTGTCTGTCTGTCTGTCTCTGTCTGCCTCTCTCGCTCGTGCTCGCAATCTCTCAATCCCAGTTGGTGCAATGATATTATTGCATGTGTGGGCAGCAGATACAGGCTGCTTTTCTAGGTATCTGCACATGTGCATGTGATGGCCTCTGCACCAATTGGTGCCCACCATTTAGTAATTGCATGCAGCCTGCTGTGTGGTAATTGCAGTTCTCACTGTGATTTCAGGACACTGCTATAAAATGATAGGTTAGGTAGGTGTAGCCCTTTCAGTTCTGCAAGGTGGGGACCATGCTTGTTTGCTGTGGACACTGTTGTGTCAGTCAGAAGGTTGGTATATGTCTCATATCTGAAGCTGGGTTGTAGCCAGTGAAATGCATGTTGTACTGAAACCTGCCTGTTACTTCTTCCAGTACACTCTTCTCAGTGTGTAGGTTTACTCACACCTCCTAATACTAACACTGGATACATGGGAGTATGTACTTTCTTTCCCAGTTAGAGAATTAACTGGCATACAACAGTAGCTATTGCAATGTATTCCTATGGCTTTCCTATTTTCCCTTTAAATTCACTCATCGTAATGCATGTTATATTTCTTTCAGCAGCAAGCTGTTGTGTATCTGCTGTGGTGTAGTGGTACTTCATGCAGACTGGTGAGTCCGGGGTCCCGGGTTCGAGACTGACAAGGTTTTTTATTTTGCTGCTGAGCAGTACAAGGACATTGTCATGCAGAGTGACTAAGGCACTTTTAAGCAGTTGTAAGCAGGTTTGCACGGGTTTGCACGATGCTTAGCGATGCTAAGCTAAGCTTAGCTTATTTTATTTTAGCAATACTAAGTGAAGCTTGGCTTAGCTTATCATATCTTAGCAATGCTAAGCTAAGCACACACATGCGCACACTGGTGCAAACCCGCTTACTGCTGTTTACAAGTGCTCACTCCCGCTAACCCCTGCACTCATTTATTTGACAGAAAAGTAAATGGGGAGATAGGAATGTGGTGATAAAGGGTGCACAAAGAGGAGAAGACAGTAGGGAAACCAGCTCGGGATGTACAGGATGGGTGTGGAGAGGGTCCATAGCTGCCCATTTCTTTACCAGCAACAGCTGTGCATATGCAATACATTAGGAGAGATATTTGAAACCTTCCACCATTGAGAGAGGGGTGAAGACAAATAAGTGTGTTGTACTACCAATTATAGATATCAGGCACATCCACTGTTTGTGAACTGCTACACCGTCATTAGTACGTCACTCACTTCTGAACAGTTTGTGGTTTGTTTGTGTTGACATTAGCACAGTCTGCTCAGGACAACTGGACATATTTCACTACTGTGTATGCCTACCTACACCCTTGGTTGTGCCTGACTACACGGGTATATAGTACCTTTGGGTAGGGGTGCAGAAGTGCAGAGTGCATTATTTATTATCGTATGATATTTATCTTACTGAACATGCAGAGTTGCTGTGTACCTGTAAGTCTATGAAGGCTAGTAGTCTGTCTGAGTAGCTCCCACCTGTGGACATATCCAGATCGTAGACAGAGGTCAGCCTAGTATTTTTTGACTGTGCACCACAGCAGTCTTTTCAGCACACAAACAATGGCATTGTCACAGGTGGTTGCTAGCAGTACATGGCTACATCCTTTGATATTTCTGTGTTGTACTTCTACATAAGGGCATGCTTGTGAGATTCATTCTACAGCTATTTGCAGAGTGTGTAACAGCAGATGAGCTGATATGCCTGTGTGTTTCTGACTCTTCCAGGCCTCATACATATAACTGGGATACACCTGTGATATATTTCAGACATTTTGCAGTTCAGACTTTGGGGGATTCAGAGCATATGTATTACTACACCTTTTCTGATGTGCAAGCAGTGTCTACTCTCACTTATTGACATTTGTCATTAAGTGAGATTCCACACCTTTCTGCCTACTGTTAGTACATTTCGCAGGGAGTCAGAGGGGCACAGCTAACATTTGTTTATAAATCAGGGTCATTACTGTAGAGCAGTCACTGTTGGGAGGTCTGGCCTGTGACCTATGCAAATATGCCAGTGTTTATCCTGCTCTGATACTGTGTGGGGTTTGTAAGGTGCTACTGTGACCTTATTCCCTACTAGCATGGCTGATTCTCTTTTCACAGTCATGTCATGCAATTCCACAACACCTGCTGGTTAAGGCCCACAGAACAAGATTTGTGTTATGCCATTCCTATTTTCCCTTTACATTCACTCATGGTAATGCATGATATATTGCTTTCAGCACTAAGTTATGGTATATCTGTTGTGGTGTAGTGGTACTTCATGCTGACTGGTGAGTCCAAGGTCCCGGGTTCAAGACTGACAAGGGTATTTTATTTTGCTGCTGAGCAGTACAAGGGCCTTGTCATACAGAGTGACTAAGGCACTTTTAAGCAGTTGTAAGCGGGTTTGTGCAGGTTTGCGCGACGCTTAGCAATGCTTAGCTAAGCGCACACAAGCTCACACTCGTGCACCCTGGTAACTACTGCTTAAAAGTGCTTACTCTCGCTAACCCCCGTGCTAATTTCTTTTAAAGAAAAGAAAATGGGGAGATAGGAAAGTGGTGAAAAAGGGGGCACAAAGAGGGGAAAGACAGTAGGGAAACCAGCTTGGGATGTGCAGGATGGGTGTAGGGAAGGTCCATAGCTGCCCATTTCTTTACCAGTAACAGCTGTGCATATGTATGACATTTGGTGTGAAATTTGAATCCTTCCACCCCTGAGAGAGAGGTGAGGACAACAAAATATGTTGTACTGCCAATTAGAATTATCAGTTTACATGTCCAGCAGACATGTGTGCGAATTGGGCAGCTATGTATGGGGCGTAATTTTTTTGTGGGAACAGATTGCCCTTTTTTTTTATTTTTTTTTTCAGGTGAGAGTGGAATGTAAGGTAGAGGATGTAGGTATATTTGGGGATGTAGGTTCGGGAGGTAAACAGACAAGACAAACAAGAAGCATACAGGGGCGGAGTTTGACACATGGTGTGAGTGAACACAATTGACAGGGAAGGTTGTTTGGAAATCGCAAGCCCATGAGCCCACAGATGGTAACTGTGAGATTGAGATCCCCACCCATGGGCAGTCACCACTGCACCTTCACAGCCCCGAGGGTGACTGTGCTGGGGGCTGAGTAGGACGGGCAGGCTCACCCGAGAGATGCGCCACTCTCGCCTCAAGCTGGAGTAGGGGATCAGTGACTGAACGCTGGATCTCCCTACGCACCACAGCCCGGACCCTTCGAAGGGTGACAGGTGGCTCTTCTCCGCCCACGCTTGCATGGGGGGATGAGCCCCATCCCCTGCAGTGCTTCCACCTGAAGGTGGCACTGGACCAACAGAGCAGGGGAGCCCAGGCTGGGCACCGGAGCTGCTGGTGTCAGGTGCACTCACCAACTGAGGAGGGACAGGTGGGTCCGCTGGGACTGGCCTTCCCATACGTTCTGTGATTAGGTGTGTTTAATTACAACATAAACAGCAGCATTCCAGATTAGTTGTAACAGCATGCAGTAATATTCCCATTAACCCAACACACCAAGGTTCCAACAGTTGAACAGCAAGCATAACACATGCATATATTGAACGACAGTGGATATTCCAACAGCATGCAGGGATGTTTGGCAGCAACAGGCTACCATGAACGTGGTGTTTGAACAGGGCATATGCATCAACATCAATGCAAATATTTATTAAACAATAGGACATATGTCCCAACAAATATTTAAGGTTACACATACCCATTGAGGTGTGGAATTGCGTGGTTTATGCACATATGGTAGGGTGTAGAAAAAAAACTCAGTTGACATCTTATAATGACCTTTTAGTCTACACTACATTCCCAGTGACTGCAAGTCTATATCCCCTACCTGTATTATTACACTTGCCACCATACATTAGGTTGTGTCATGGGTTTGGCTAGTTCAATATATGCCTGACCTATATCTGACATACTAACTGTCCAGGATGCAGATGTTACTGCTACATATTTCTTGTTTGCATTTATATTTCTTTATCTACATATCTGTGATGTTTTCACATGACATTTTCACTTCGATTTGTACAGAACCCTGCATTTCCTAACACACACTCACATTTCTGGTGAATAATTACATGCTACATGTGTGCCAGGTTTACTTATTCGTGCCAGCCAGTAACTGGCTATTGTGGACTGTATATATGTTTCACAGCTACTAGCACTTCCATCACTCACTTCATATGGGACTGCATAACTCTGGGTTGCCAGCACATTTTCAAACAGTACTGTTTGTATAATGCAAGGGTACTACAACATTTCAGACTCTGTGACACAGACACACTCTGGGTTTTAGACCTTTATTAATGACATTGCACACTTTTCCACAGGCTCACTCCTTTATTTGTTTTAACGGTGTTTATGGCAGACATGTTCAAGACATATTATACTTTTATTAATAGGTTAGAACAATCTTTTTTCAGGCTCACTCACTTATGTTATATGAAAGTGCCTGCCGAGATATTATTCCAGACATAGGTTACCTTTCTTAATGGGTTACTATACTCTTTTTCTGCCTCTCTGACGTTTTTATCTGGCAGTACATGCAGAGGACTTATTCAGGCAAGTCTATGGCTGTTTTACTGGGCTACAACACATTCTTTCATGCTCTCAAAAAATATTTTATATAACAATACATGCAGAATAATCACTAACCTGCCTGGTGGTGCAACCTTAGCAGCCTATCAGCATAGGCTTGCTGATTCGTAACACTGTCACCTGCAGCTGTAAAGTAAATGAAGGGATATTGAAACATTCGAACAGAACCACAACTATTGAAACATACCTATCCGTTATACATACTCCATTATCAATTCTTACATACTGCATTCCATGGCTACATACTCAGTTGTGGGGCATCCTGCATCCCACGGGCCTCCTGTATCCACTGGTTCAGTGGTCCTGCTTTCATCTCTTCAGGTTTGCATGGTGGTGACGGACCTGCTCACCAGTCCGGGGAACGCCTGTGACACTGGTGAGGTCACGAGCTAACCGGTTCCAAGCCTCTGCCTTGTACTCTGTCCCTTGGAACTGGCCCTGCAGGAGTCTTGACTCGTGATGGTGGACAAGGACAAGGAGCCAAACCATGTATTTGGACTCCTCGATGCCCCAATGTTGCGCTTGGAAGTGTGAACCCTCTCCTACACCTGCCATTCTGACTGCAAATGTGTGCTACAATCAGTTATGGTGAGTATTCCCGCCTATGGGGCTTAAATATGCCGCATTTCCCCGCACTTTTTTGTGATTGGCTGTTTTGTAAAATTCTCGGCTGACTGCAGACCTGCTTAGTAATGGTTAAACTTCCATTCATAAGTATATGAATGTTAATAGTGGCTGGTTCCCCTATGTTGTCATGGCTTAGTGGTTCTGTACTTTGATTATGATACATAGGGTCCTGGGTTTGAACCTTATCATTATTTTATTTTAATACTGTCTAGACAGGCTAGGGGGTGTGGCTGTGTTTAAGCAACTTAGCTCTACGCTGCCCTACGGTACCCTGGTTGGCACAGCACGCACCTTCGCGCAAACCAATTGCGCTGGGTAAAGCACTATTTAGCTATGGGCAACTATTTTGCACTGGCTAAAGCACTATTTAGCTATGGGCAACTATTTTGCGCTGGCTAATGCGCTATTTAGCTATGGGCAACTATTTTGCACTGGGTAAAGTGCGAGTTACCCAGGGGCAACTATATTGCGCTGGGTGAAGCGCTGCTTAACTGCAGGCAATTTTATATTGGGATCCTTTAAAATATTTATTTTATTCACTGATACATTGGCCATTTCACTGCTTTTTAGTTATGTTTAAACATATATGTTAGGTATTATTCTGTATACTGATTTAAAAAATAAATACAAAAGGGAGTGGTGGGACATGAACCGTGACTGCCTTTTCTTTGTGCGAACGCTCTACCATTATGCTATTGCTATTTCATGTGATTTGCATAAACATTCTTTCTTATGTTCTTCCATGTCAGACTTGCTAACTGTAGCTAAGCAATGGCCACACCCGCGCACACACGTGCAAATACGGGCAGCTATATCGTGGATTTGAAAAAAAATTATAATTATTTACTTTATATGAGTGTGATGGGAGGTTACAGTGTCAGAGAGTGTGGTGTTGGGTGCAAGTACATTTGAGCGAACTCACTCTTGTGTGTTGACATTATGCTTTTTAAAACCTTGCAGGGGTGTGCACATTTAGACTGCTCGGCAGTCAGACATGCCCCCTGCTTTCCTACTCAGTCCGTGTAATAGTTACGGTTGAGTCAGCGTGCCCTCATGAATATTCATGGCACGCTGACGCCAAACCGTTCAACTGCAGCCTCCGAGTAAGACTTATTAAGTCTTACACAGAGGATTAGTAAATCTGGGGACAAGTCTTACTTAATCAAAACAATGCTTTTGAAAATCAAAATATACTCTTGCAATTAATGTTTACCCTTCAGTATTATGGCATCTAACCTTAAGTAATGCTTTTTTCTAAAGCAGTTAGAAAATTATATGGCTGAAAATTGCAAGGACAGGCTGACTCAGTAGAAATGCAGTGTTGTGCATTTACAAATTCAAAGCAGAAAACACACAATCAGCTCATGAAAAATGCAACATTTTGGTGTAATTGTGTCTGCCAAATATTTCAGCCTATAAGTATGCTTCATGAGATGTAATCAAGTATGTAATCAATATGCAAACTGCAATTGAACTGATAAATACAGCAAAGCACGTTGCAACCTCTAAATTCTTATCCACCCTTCACTCATATTTGTACTATGGTGTTTCTCAAAGAAAATATGCCATTTGCCCTAGGGCCAAATAAAGCTATCACAGTAAGCAGCAAGAAGGCCATGCATGTATGTGTACACGCATACATACACACTGATGATGGCAGAGGGAAACAGCAAATATATCACCTTCCAAAAATTCACATTTGGAAAAAAGTGTAAAGAGGAAAATAATAATGGAAAGTAGCCAAAACAGAATAGATAAATAAATAAATAAATAAATAAATAAGAATAAATTACAATAAATAATGAAACAATGGTGGATAACTAAGTATAATACTACATATGCAGGCATGGGTGCATACAAGAACTCCTACCGTAAGTGTGTAATCTGTTTTTTTCTCTAACTGTACTTGTAAAACTGACTTTAAAAAGACCATGTTTCACCACTTCTCTTACTCTCTTTTGCTGTATGAAATCTCTCTATTTGGCTCACATTTAAGACAATGAAAGAGAAGAGAATTTGGAGAAAAACAGAGCTGCCGAGTGGATCCAGGTATTTGGAGGGGTGAAGTTGTGGCAGGACATTTTTTTCCTTTTTCTTTTGTTAATGCTTATTGGGCCCCCTTACCAGTACCAGGCCCCAGGTAGCTGCCTAGGTTGCCTTGTGCTAGAACCAGCCTTGGGTATGCATCAGGGTTAAGCTACAAATATGCAGAAATACAGACTCTGATAAGGAACTTCAGTAAATGATAGGGAGAAGACTGTGAAACTGCAGGCACATAGGATGAAAATGAATATAGACAAGACATTGGTCAAGGCAGAAAATGAAGGAAAGCAGATGAAGTGGAAACTAAGACAGAAGGGAAAATAGTGCAGTAGATTAACAGTTTCAAGTATCTTAGAGTTGCTGAGAAGAAAATAATACCTGAATAAGGAAGTCAAAGAATCAGTGGTGCTGCAGCCAACTGGCTCAAAATGTCAAGGGTAACATGTGAAAGAAAAATGCCAGAGGCTGGAAGCAGTGTGTAAGAAGGAGTGATTCAACCAGTGTTACTCTGTGCCATAGAAACCTAGGGTGTAAGAAAGAGTGATTCGACCAGTGTTACTCTGTGCCATAGAAACCTAGGGTGTAAGAAAGAGTGATTTGACTGGTGTTACTCTGCACCATAGAAACCTAGGTAGTAATTGCACAGCAGCTGAAGAAGCTTGAGGTGATGGTGATGGAGATGAAATGTCTGACATGGGTAGTAGGATGTATTCAGTTTGCTATATATAAAAATGAAAACATCATAGCTGAAGCCAAAGTAGCCTCAGATGCAGGAAAACAGATTACAATTATTCCCTCAAATGTGGACAAAAGCAGATGATTTGGGAGAGACAGGAATGATGCAAGTGAAGATGAGCATGTCCAGACAAGAACTGGATGGACTGCAAGAGTGAACACCTGCAACAGTCTTGTATGACCGTCAAAGTGGAAATTTCTACTGAATAAGAGCTGGAGCCACCTTCACTAAGCCAGAAGATATAGCAAACCTTCAAGCAGACAAATTCAGCTTTAACTTTACATCTCTGTTTCCATGCTGTTCATCCATTTATTTTGTTTCAGGCAGTTTGATTATGACACACATGGCTTCCATTGACCAACTCCTGCTGAGTCCTAGCTTTAAGCACAACTGAAATGTTTCTTAGAGCATGAATCAAAAATATTATCTCAGCAGAAATCTCTGTGATATTCAGCCTACAAGTGGCATAAACTTTCAAACAGATCAGCATACTTCCTCAAAATGTCATATGTATTCTGCACACCATGAGTTATGCTCCAGAATGTGGAATAATCACTGTCATTCTTTTATGACATCTGCTTGACACTTCAGCTTTTCTTTGACATTGCCGTTATATGTTTTTTTTTTTCTTTTTAGAGAAATGAAATCTGAGCATTACATTTTACAAGAGATTGTGCCTGTGCTACACTGGTCTCAGTACTGTTCTTTCATACTAAACACCTTTGCAACTCTTTGCAGTGAATATATGACAGCTTTGATTCTGTATGTCTTCAGCATTATAAGACTAACTACTCTGGCAGTTAGCTACACCTTTGCTGCACACTGCCTCAGTTAATCCATCATTTTCCAGCTGATCTCTTTGAATTCTTTTTCACCATGCCAACTGAATGGCAAATATTTTTGTCCAGAATATTTGGTTGTTTTAACTGAGCTTCCAAAGACACCATCTGGAACAGTGGCCTATATTTCTCCTAGCTATATTCTTAGCATCGATTCATAAATTCTTGCTAATATATTGATCTGTGAGGATCTTAACAAGCATGGTCTTTCATTACCATAGTAAATTGTAATCTTCATATATTGCATATAAATAACCTAGAGGTAGGCAGAACAAGGATATGTTGGAACATTTACTTGTTGACCCTATCAATGAATGACATAAATGCTAAACCAGGAACGAATTTGTGGTTTGCCATCCATCCATTCATCCAAATTACTTTTGAACAGAGTAAGAGAAGTCCTTTGCTTTATGTGGAGTGGAAACTTGTTTCACAGAAGATGCATTTTCAGTGATAGATAACTATCCCTTCATGTTGCAAAAGAGATTGAGATCCTTTGAGTGGGTTTTTATGTTACCATTGGACTTGCAAATGTGTAATATGCCTGACAGAATAGGGTGTGCCAAGGCTCTAGTTTGTATGATACCGAGAAGAATGATCTGCATAGTTTTTGTGATTCAGGCTCTTGATTTTTTTTAGTGAGAACGTTTTGAGTCTCTCCAGTTGTGATAAGTGTTTGGACAGGTACATACTTAATGGGAGGCAATATTCAAAGATCTGTGTACTGGGAGCTGAGTACAGTGGACCAATTACATCACTGCATCTGGATGCCATACATTTAGATATAAGATGTGTAATGAAGGACTTCCTTACAATAGTGGATATGTGGTGGTCAAAGTACAGTTTATTATCAGTTTAGATTCCAAGATCCCTTACTATTGGACTAACTCTCAAGGGTGTGTTGACAATGTGATAATTTTAAGGGTCTTCTTGCTTGCCAAAGCATGGCATTATACATTTCTTGGCTTTCAGTTTTAGTCCATGGTTTTGACACCAGCTAATTGGCTTGGGAAAGGTCTTGTTGATGAATCATGGTATTCTCTGAGGAGTTTATGATGGCATCAAATTTACAGTCATCTGCAAACTTGGTCAGCTATAATCCCTTAACAGTAACTTTGACCTCTGAGAAGTAAATGCCAAAGGCAAGTGGTGCAAGGACTGAACCCTGGGGTCCACCACTAGTGACAGGTCTTTTGAAGGAGGCAGGCAAGTCCACCTTAATTTCCTGTGGTCTCTTTGGAGTCAGGTTGTTATCCAACAGTTACATATGGATTAACATTTAGGTGGGATAGTTCACCTATGATAACTAAGTGTGGGATGGTGTTAAATGCTTTTATGAGGTCTAGATATGCAGTGTGTGCTAATTTGCCTTCATTCATTGCTTCAGTAACCTTCTCAAAGACGTTAACCAAGTTAAGTAGTCAGGACCTGTACTTAACAAATCTGATCTGGCTGGGAATAAAAATTTCTAATTTACCTATGCCTTTATTTATTACTTCCATAATGATCCTTTCCATAGCCTTACAGATGAGACTTAGTATAGGTTCATAGGAGGCTACTACGCTATTGGCCCTAGAGCCTTTATAAGCCTAGCCATGTTATACCCTTGTTCCCTTATTGACCAAATTGTATGGTCTATATTTGCAGTGTGAGTCTTTGATCAGCACTGACAGCCCTTATTCAAGAGGGATATAGGTGACACCCCTGGGGTAAATTTATGGTCTCCCATCCAGTTGTCGAAGCTATGCTTAAATAGGGTCATTTAAGAGCTTTGTTTTATGTGAACTGAGAGTTTCTTCCAGAGGAGTGGCAATCTCTCCATCATATCCTGTTAATGTCACAAACTAGGTTAAGATCCCTAGAGCAAATGAATCTTGTCCCATTTGACTTGTGGATGTGCAGCATTTTCATTAGGGCAATGTCCAAGACTTCTCTGTAGGCCAGGCACAAGTCGCCTCCCAGCAGCCTAGGTTATATGTTGAAAGTCATGAATTTTTTTGGTGAGAAACCTCTGAGGTCTCTCCAGATGCTGTAGATATCTGGTGAGGTACGTACTGAAGGGAGCATTATACTTTATTAGTGCTCTGATGAGCGATGAGTACAGGGGAGTTATAACTTCTTTAGCTCTAGAGGCAATGCCCTTACTTATAAGGTGTACAACATAGAAGGTATTCCTTACCACTGTGGACACATGGTGATAGAAGTTAAGGTTGCTATCAAACTGTGTTCCCAAAGTTCTCACCACAGGGTTTGAACTAAGGGAGGTACTGTTAATATTGTAATTTGCAGGGATTTCCCCTTTGTCAAAAGGGATGATAACGCATTTTTTTTTTTTGCATTTAGGTTACGTCTGTGGCTTTGGCACAATCAATTTTCTGTGTAAGCCCTTTTTGTAGTATGTCAGCATCATTGTGGGACTCAGTGATTGCACTCAGTTTGCAGCCATTGGCAAACTTGGTAAGCCAAATGCCATATATTTTCACCTGGACCTCTGAGAAATAGATTCCAAACAGTAGGGAGATCAGCACAAATCCTTGTCATACACCACTGGTAACTGGTCTGCTTATAGAGGTGGAATCCCCAACTTTGACTGTATGCATTCTGTTGGTGAGCCAGTTGGATACCCATCTAGTGACATGGGTTAAGTCCCAGCTGGGTGAATTTCTCAATGATGCCTGAGTGGGGGATTGTGTCAAAAGCCTTGACTAAGTGAAGATAGGCTGCATGTACTGTTTTGCCTTCATCCAGGGCTTTGGTGACATTCTTGAAGAAGTCCACCAGGCTTTAATAGGTTCATAGGTTCATAGGTTCATACTAGGCTGTCTGCCCTGGGGCAATTATAAGCCTAGCCCGATTCTGTATGGCTTACGCCACCCCTTGATTTGAGTATACTGTGCCCTTTTTAAGGTTTAGTTTACTGTGCCTCTGTCTAATAGTGACACGGGAGTAATCCCTGGGACAAACCTATGATCCCCCATCCACTTATCGATATTCTTCTTGAAGAGATTCAGTGAGGTGCTCTGCCTCACATGAACTGGAATTCTATTCCAGAGCAAAGGGAGCCTCTGGGTTATGAACCTGTCCCTCCAGCAAGTTCTATTTATTTCTGTGCTGAGGTTCAGGTCCCTCGAGCATGTGGCTCTAAGGGATTTCGATTTTCTGAGGTGGAGCATGTCCATTAATTCTGGATTTGACATAACTTTTTATGTCAGGCATAGATCGCCTCGAAGTAGGCAGTATGCAACTGAGTAGAGCTGGAGTTATTTTAACCGAGCAGCATATGGCATCTGTTTGAGACCCTTGATCCTCTTGGTGAGATACTTTTGGGGTCTTTCTAATTGCTGCAGGTGTCGGGTAAGGTACATCCCAAAAGGGGCATTTTATTCTATGATGGGCCTGATGAGGGATGAATAAAGGGGCACGATTACCTCTGTTGATCTAGATGTGAAACCCTCCGTGATGAGGTGGGCTATGTAGAAGGTCTTTCTAACCACTTTGGCAATGTGGTTTTCAAAGGAGAGATTGCTATCAACTTGGGTCCCCAGGTCCCTAATAACTTTCTCTGTACTTAATGGGTTTCCGCCTATGTGGTAATTTGTGGGCACATTGTTTTTGCCAAAGGGTATGACTATGCATTTTTTGGCATTTAGCTTTAAACCATGGCGCTGGCACCAGTTATCTGTCTCTGTGAGACCTTTTTGAAGGATGTTTGTGTCAGCTGGAGAGTTGATTATGGCGCCCAGTTTGCAGTCGTCTGCGAACTTGGTGAGCCATAGTCCTCCCACGTTTGCCTGTACCTCGGAAAAGTATATACCGAACAAGAGTGGTCGCAGGACAGAACCCTGTGGGACGCCACTTGTGACCGGTTTCGAGTCTGACATGGCTCCAGCAACTCTCACTCTGTGGGTTCTGTCTTTGAGCCAGTTTGCGACCCATCTTGTGACATAGGGGTTTATATTTAAGCTGGATAGCTTATCTATGATGCCCGAGTGGGGTATTGTGTCAAATGCCTTTGCAAGGTCCAGATAGGCTGTGTGGACTACCTTCTCTTCATCTATGGCTTTGGTGACTGTTTCAAATAAGTCAACCAGGATCAAAAGGCAGGATCTGCCCTTGACAAAGTCGAACTGGGTAGGATCTAGTGTCTGTAGGTCCCCAATGTCTTTGTTTATGAGCTCCATGATGATCCTCTCCATAGCCTTGCAGACTAAGCTAGTCAGACTTATGGGGTGATAGTTTCCAGGGTCCATAGAGGCTCCACCTTTGTGGAGTGGGACCACTGTTGCTGTACGCCATTCTGTGGGCACATATCCTGTAGTGAGGCTGAGATTGTATAGCTGTTTTATTTGAGGGATTAGTTCCTCTTGTAGTTCATGTAGGACGCAACCTGGGACACCATCTGGTCCCATGGAAGCAGTGTTTTTTTGCTTTGGAGAGGGCAGCCTTCACCAGAGCATCTGAAATGTTTGGGAGGCAGCCCTCTGCTGCGATAGATACTTGCTCTTTTGGGGGGGAGGGGGTGGAGAAGTTTGCACTGAACCTGTCTGCCAGGATATAGGCGATGTCTGTGGGTTCAGTGTATTTTGTGTCGTTTAGAATCAACTCAGAACAATTCTGGGAGTTGCATCCCAGGTTTCTAACATAACTGAAAAAAGCCTTATGATTGTCTTTAGTGTCCTGTGCAATTTTTCTCTCGAAGCTGGCCTTGGAGGATTTTATGAGGGATCGTAATTTTTTGCTAGTACTGATCAGAGATGCCTTCCCTATTAGGGATTTTGCTCTATCATGTAGTAGCTTCCTCCTTCTGTTGTACAGTTTATTTATGGCAGGGGTCCACCAGACTGGATGCCTGCCTTTGGATGATTGGGTCTTGGTTTTGTTTGGGATAGCATGATCCATGCATTCCTGGAGATGTCCGTAGAATGCATTTATATAGGATTCTGTAGTTTGGGCCGTAGTTTCCACTGGCCCTGGGGCCTTGAAGGATTCCACTTCAGTTTTGAGAAGTGAGAAGTTCGCTTTTGAGAAGTTTTTCACTGTGGTTTTCTGGGCTGGGGGTGGGATTGGGATGTGGACATCCAGTGAAATTAATTTATGGTCTGATCTTACCAATGAGGGATATACTTCTGGTGTGAAGCATAGAGTCCCCATGTTGGCAATGATCAGGTCTAGTATGTTGTCCCCTCTTGTGGGAGTGGTGACTAGTTGTTCCATAGCATTTGAGTTTATAATTTCCAGGAATCTTTGGGCTAAGGTGCTGGGGCTTGAGTAGTGCTCCCAGTCAATGTTTGGGTAGTTGAAGTCGCCCAATATAATGGTGTTCGGAGAGATCTTCATGTTCTCCAATGTTTTCAGGAAAGCCAAATGGGATTCCTGACTTTGAGAGGGTGGTCTGTAGGATGCTATAAACTGAAAAGCAGTCTTGCCCACTGTTAGTTGCACATGGATGGTCTCCGATACTTCGTGCAATGCCACTAACCTGGAGGTGTGGATATCCTTGATAAATATGGAAACTCCCCCTCCTTTTGTGGTTTGGTCTGGGTTTTGGGGCCGAAAAGCATGATATGAGGTATAGCCTGGTAGTGCTGGGGTGCTCTCTGGAGCCTTGAACCAGGTTTCTGTCACTGCACAGATATCGATGTTTTCCATACTGAGGAGAGCTTCAAGTGCATGCATCTTGAGGTTAAGACTTCTGGCGTTTAGCAGCATTACCCTTAGTTTCTTGTTCCTTGTGCTGTCTATGGGGGTGGGTTTGACTTTTGAGCCTTGCCTAAAAAAGGCACTATGGGGGTGGCAAGAGCCTTTGCCAATATCCGAAAGCCCAGTGGTGACAGGTGCAAGCCATCCCTAGCGAAGCAACATGGCTTGTTGAGCATGTCATCTCAGGCTGACAGACACTGGATCCCCTTTGAATGACACCAAAATTTTAGCCAATTGTTAAAATCGATCATTTTGTCTTTGTACTGTGGCATCATTCTAGGTGAGGGTAAGATGCTGCTCAAGGTCAGGGTCATACCAGCCTGGGCTACATGATCAGAGAGCTCCTCTATGTCTCTTTTCATGTAGTCCAGGGAGGTACGTCTCAGGTCATTCACACCAGCATGTACAATGACTGAGTCATATATGTATTTGCTTTGGAGTGACCTGAGTGCTTGCGTTATGTGTCGGATCCTAGCACCCGACAGGCAGCTCACCGTGACCTTCTCTTTATTCAGCCTGGTGAGTGGGATGTCAGTGTGTCTGACAATAGAGTCACCTATAACAAGAGTATCAGGTGTGTTATTCAGCCTTAAGGGCTGTGGCTGCTTGGCACACTGACTTTGTGGGTTATGTGTTGTGTGTGTTTTGTTTTGAGGTAGCGTTTGCTTGGATGTCTGCTTTGGAGGTCTCTGTTGCTTAGGTAGATTTTTATTTAGAGCCTCAGAGTATGTTTTTGTGTATTTATGTGTTTGGTTCGCTGATGTGGTGGGACTATGTGATACTGGAATTGTGTTGTGTGCGGTTACCTTCTCCTCCTGACTGGTTACACCAGTTTTGAGATGAGAGAGCTCAGCCTCCAGTTTGTCTAAATAGTTGCATCTCTGACATATATTTGAACCTTAACAAAGCCAAATTGGGTCAGGTTAAGGGTTTGAAGGTCACCTATGGCTTTGTCGATAAGGTCCATGATGATTTTCTCCATGGCATTGCAGATAAGGCTAGTTAGGCTTATGGGTCTATAGTTACCAGGGTTAGTTGATGGACACCCTTTGTGCAAGGGAATTATTCTTGCTGTTTTCCACTCTGCTGGGACAAAGCCAGTACTTAGACTATGGTTGAAGAGAGTGCCAAGTAGTTCCACTAGGTCCTGTTTTAGACCATTAAATAAGCAGCCTGGGATAGGGCGGCCACGGTGGTGCAGTGGTTAGCATTGTCACCTCACAGCAAGAGATTCTCTGGCTCGATCCTCAGCTGGGGTGCCTTCTGTGTGGAGTCTGCATGTCCTCACTGTGGTTGTGTGGGTTTTCTCCGGGTGCTCTGGTTTCCTCCCACATCCTAAAGACATGCTGCAGGTGGATTGGACACTCTAAATTGGCCCTAGGTGTGAGTGTGTGTATGTGTCTTCTGTGGAAGGTTGGGTGGTGGGCTGGCAACTCGACACTGTAAAACTCCACTGCCAATCATGAGTGGACAGGTGATCTGCTGTGGCGACCCCTAACCAGGAAAAAGCTGAAAGAAGAAATAATCATCCTGGGATGTTATCCATTCCCACAGAAGCTGTGTTTTTGGCCATGTAGAGTGTGGTTATGACCTGCTCTTTGGAGAGACTAGATAAAGGACTGGTGACAGGTAGGCTTTGGGGTATGTCAGGTGGGGACGGGGGGTGAAGTTTGCGTCAAATCTGTCTGCTAGCAGGTTGGCAGTTTCCTCAGGGCCAGTATGAGTGGTACCTTCCACTATTAGTTTGGCTTAGAGCTGGGCCTTCCCGTTTAAATTTATGACATAACTAAAGAATGTCATGTGATTATCCTTAGCTAGGGATGCTAGTTTAGCTTTGTAATTGGCTTTAGAGGACTTTACAAGATATCTAACTTGTTTGTTCAAGCTGTGGCATGTGTCCTTCCTCTGCTAAGTCAGTGCCCTCTTGTTCTTAGACATGTAGACATTAGTTTCTTCCTCTTGTTGTATAATCTATTTATGCTTGATGTCCACCAGGGGGGCTTTTTTTGTGAGGACCTTGTTTTAATCCATTCAGGTACAGCCGAATATACATTTGCACAGGTGTTTATACAGGGCTGTATAGTGAGTGACTCAAATAGGTCCAGGTAGGCGGAGTGGTTCTTGTGCTTCATGGTGGGAGACCTATAACCAACAATGGTTTGGAATGGGGGGGGGGTTTACCTACCGTTAGTTGGACTTGAAGTAGCTCTAGGGAGTTGAACTGTTTGATCAATCTTGAGGAGTATTTGTCTTTAATGAAGATGGAGACACCTCTGCCTTTGTTTCTTTCACGCTACCTTTGAAGTCAAAATGTGTGGAAGGCATTGCAGCCTTGCATGGATAGGGTTCTCTCTGTGGCCTTGAACCATGTCTCTGTGACTGCACAGACATCAGCATCTTCCAAGATAAGGAGTGCTTCCAGTGAATGCATTTTCCGATTTAGACTCCTAGCAATAAGCAACATAACCTTGAGTTTGTCTCTAGTGGATTTATTTTATTTATTTATTTTATTTATTTATTTGCATTTTGTTTACCGGAGTGGTCTGACTGGGCCTACAGAATCCATTTTCAGCAAAGGACCGGGGAGAAAAGCTCCACATACAGTACAATACAAATACAGTGCAATCCAATACAATACAAATTACATTAGAAATACTATACAAAAATAAGTTGAAAGAACAAACTATGTTACAAGATGTTGCAATATATTACAACACAGCTAGACAGTTCTATAGAGTTAAAACATTATAGAAAATAATAGTCACTCTCACCATGCATGATGTAGATAGTGTCCAAAAATTTGTACGTAGGTAGTGCAATGTGTGACGCAGTATCTGGTTTGTATTTACTTATCATTGTGTAACATTGACTGTTATAGTACATGAAAAACAGAATGTTAGTTTTAGTTAGGAAAATAGCAGCCAGAAAGTTAGTGATGAAGACAGACAGTGAGAAAGAGTTAACAAGAATATAAGCAATACAGCCTGAGCAGTAGCTTAAAGATATGGTATATAAGCAGAGAAAGAGCTAGAAGAGCCTTAAGATCATGCAGTGTGTGAGGGATTGAAATGTGACAGAAGAGGAAGACCTAAGCAGTAGGCAGGCTTTATGCAGGAGCAGAGCCATGTATTTTTGAGATGATTTTTTAAAGAGGTTTTGAAATGGGTTAGGCCAGGCATAGACCTGGTAGCTAGAGGGAGTGAATTCCAAAGTATAGAGACAGAGTATGAATACAGAGTGACCTGGTTTTCTTGTGGGTTTTGAGAAAGCTAACAGATTTTTGTCTTCTGATTGTAGGGATCGATTTGGTGTGTAAGGTGTGACTAAATTGGCTAGTGCAGGGTAGACAGTTTTTTTTTTACAACAGGAATTCTGTTGTTATGGCATTGCCTAAAAATGCACTATGGGGGAGGCATGTACCTTTGCCAGTAATAGAAAGCCAAGAGGTGACAGGTGAAGACCATCTCTGACAAAGCAGCATTGTCTGTCGACCATATCTTCCCAGGCTGACAGATACTAGATCCCCCTGGATTGACAACAGAAGCTAAGCCAATAGTTGATGAAAAATTAATTATAATGTGCTAAGTAAGGTGCCGTTACTGTGATGAATCTGAAGTCTTCTTAAGACAGTAGGTCTTGCTGGCTGGATTCTGCTGAAATCAAAGTCTAGTTATCAAAGTCTGTTGCCCACAAAAACTTGCAGAGTGTACACTGATACAGCACCAAACACGGGTCTATATTAGAACATCGAAATTTCACAACTTTGAATGTTCTAATATTGACCCCTATTCAGCGAATGCTGACAACATTGAACATGTAGAACAGCAAATTTTTTCCGAGGGAAAAAATTTGCTGTTCCGAAACACATACACACAACACAAGCACACCAAACAAACAGCAATCCACACAGCACTTGTTCCTAAAGCATTTTTATACAGGTAAAGCACTCTTAATCAAAAGAAAGTACTTCATTCACCTAAATTCTGTTGAGTACACATCTCCCTATAGGTCCTTTCTGACTCAGTTACACAGCAATCCTTTTCACTATTTCTAGCATGTTGAAGGGTCAGTTGCTGGCGTCCTCTCCTGTTCAGCTGGTGAATCTGGGAATCTTGAGGCAATATTACAATTGCCTCATGTACACAGACAACCCTCTCCTCCTCCCAACAAATACAAATATATGCGAGAGATGCAACTATATAGCCAAACTGGAGGCTGAGCTCTCTCAATTCAGTACTGGCAAGACCAGTCAGGAGGCGAAGGTAACCACGCACACCACAAACCCAGTCTCACATAGAACTATCACAACAGCAAACCAAACACATAAACACACAAAAACATACTCGGAGGTGCTGATTAAAAATCTACCAAAACAACAGAGGCCTCCAAAGCAGACACCCAAGCAACCACCACCTCAAGACATAGCACATGCAACACATATTTCACAAAGTCAGTGTGCTAAACAGTCACAGCCCTTAAGGCCAAACAACATGCCAGACACACTTGTAATAGGTGACTCCATAGTCAGACACACTGACGTCCCGCTCACCAGAATGAACAAGGAAAAGGTCACAGTAAGCTGCCTGTCGGGAGCTAGAATCCGCCACATAACACAAGCACTCAGGTCGCTCCACAGCAAGTACAAATATGACTCAGTCATTGTACATGCCGGTGTGAACGACCTGAGACGTACCTCCCTGGACTACATGAAAAGAGACATAGAGGAGCTCTCTGATTATGTAGCCCAGGCCAGTATGACCCTGACCCTGAGCAGCATCTTACCCTCACCAAGAATGATGCCACAGTACAAAGACAAAATGATCAGTTTTAACAATTGGCTTAATTACTGGTGTCATTCTAAGGGGATCCAATGTCTGTCTGCTTGAGATGACATGCTTGACAAGCCATGCTGCTTCACAAGGGATGGCTTGCACCTGTTACCCCTGGGCTTCCGGATATTGGCCAAGGCTCTTGCCACCCCCATAGTGCCTTTTTTAGGCAAGGCTCAAATGACAAACCTACCTCCCTAGAAAACACAAGTGGAAAAAAACTAAGGGTAATGCTGCTCAACGCCAGAAGTCTAAACCTCAAGATGCATGCCCTCGAAGCCCTCCTCAGTATGGAGAACATTGATGTCTGTGCAGTGACTGAAACCTGGGTCAAGGCTCCTGAGAGCACCCCAGCACTATCAGGTTTTACCTCATATCATGCTTTCCGGCCCCAAAACTTGGACCGAACCACAAAAGGAGAGGGAGTATCCATTTTCATCAAAGATACCCACACCTCCAGGTTAGTGGCAACGCACGAAGCATCGGAGACTATCCAGGTGCAACTAACCATAGGCAAAACTGCCTTACAGTTAGTAGCATGCTACAGACCACCCTCTCAAACTCAGGAACCCCACACAGCCTTCCTGAAGACACTGGAGAGTATGAATGTCTCTCCAAATACCATCATTTTGGGAGACTTCAACTACCCAAACATAGACTGGGAACATTACTCAAGCCCCAACACCCTAGCCCAAAGGTTCCTAGAATTCATAAACTCAAATGCAATGGAACAACTAGTCACCATTCCCACAAGAGGAGACAATATACTAGACCTGATCATCACAAACATGGGGACAAAATGCTCCGCACCAGAAGTATATCCCTCTTTGGTAAGATCAGACCATAAATTAATCTCACTGGAAATCCAAATCCCACCCCCACCCCCTGCACAAAAGACCACAGTGAAGAACTTCTCAAAAGCAAACTTCACACTTCTTAAGACTGAAGTGGTATTCTTCAAGGCCCCTGGGCCAGTGGAAACCACAACCCACACTGCTGAATCCTTTACAAATGCCTTCTATGGGCACCTTCAAGAATGCATGGATCATGCAATCCCAAATAAAACCAAGACCCATTCCCCCAAAGGCAGGCGCCCGGTCTGGTGGAGCCCAGCCATAAACAAACTTTACAACAGGAGGAGGAAGCTACTACATGACAGAGCAAAATCCCTAAAAGGGAAGGCGTCTCTGATCAGTACTAGCAAAAAACTAAGATCACTCATAAAATCATCCAAGGCCAACTTTGAGAGAAAAATCGCAAAAGACACAAAAGACAATCACAAGGCCTTCTTTAGCTATGTTAGAAACCTGGGTGGAAACTCCCAGATATGCTCAGAGTTAGTCCAAAATGACACAAAATACACTGAACCCACTGACATTGCCAACATTCTGGCAGACAGGTTCAGTGCAAATTCTCTTCCCCTCCCCAAAAGGAGAAATAACTATCCCAGCAGAGTGTAGCCTCCCTAACATCTCAGATGCCCAGGTGAGAGCCACCCTCTCTAAAGCTAAAAACACAGCATCAATGGGACCGGATGGTGTCCCGGGCTGTGTGCTACATGAACTCCAAGAGGAACTAAACCCACACATAAGGCTGCTGTTTAATCTTAGCCTTACTACAGGATACGTACCCAAAGAGTGGCGTACGGCAACAGTGGTCCCACTTCACAAAGACAGTGCCTCTACGGACCCTGGAAATTACCGCCCCATAAGCTTGACGAGCCTGGTCTGCAAAGCTATGGAGAGGATCATTATGGAACTCATAAACAAAGACATTGGGGACCTACAGACATTGGATCCTACTCAATGTGGCTTTGTCAAGGGCAGATCCTGCCTTTTGAACTTGGTCAACTTTTTTGAAACAGTCACAAAGGCCATTGATGAGGGTAAGGCAGTTCACACAGACTACCTTGACCTTGCAAAAGCCTTTGACACAATACCCCACTCGGGCATCATAGACAAACTCACCAGCTTAAATGTAAACCCATATGTCACAAGATGGGTTGCAAACTGGCTCAAGGACAGAACCCACAGGGTCAGAGTTGCTGGAGCTATGTCAGACTCTAAGCCAGTCACAAGCGGTGTCCCACAGGGCTCAGTCCTGGGACCCCTCCTGTTCGGCATTTATTTTTCCGAAGTACAGGCAAACATAGGAGGATTGTGGCTGACAAAGTTCGCAGATGACTGCAAACTGGGCGCCATAGTTGATACTCCAGCGGACACAAACATCCTTCAGAGAGGCCTCATAGAAATGGATAATTGGTGCCAGAGCCATGGCCTTAAGCTGAACGCCAAAAAATGTATAGTCATACCCTTTGGGAAAAACAAGGTACCGACAAATTACCACATAGGCGGTAATCCATTAAGTATGGAAGAGGTAATCAGGGACCTAGGGACCCAGGTTGACAGTAACCTCACATTTGACACTCACATTGCCAAAGTGGTTAGGAAGACCTTCTATATTGCCCACCTTATCATGAAGGGTTTCACATCTAGATCAAGAGAGGTCATTGTGCCCCTGTACTCTTCTCTTATCAGGCCAATGATTGAGTACAATGCCCCATTTGGGCTGTATCTCACCCGACACCTGCAGCAGTTGGAAAGACCCCAAAAGTTCCTCACCAAGAGAATAAAGGGTCTTAAACATATGTCATATGCTGCCCGACTGAAAAAACTCCAGCTCTATTCAGTCGCATACCGCCTACTCAGAGGTGATCTGTGCCTGACATACAAGGCCATGTCCAATCCTGAATTAATGGACATGCTCCACCTCAGAAAATTCAAATCCATCAGAGCCACGAGAACAAGTGACTTAAACATCAACACAGAAATAAATAGGACGTGCTGGAGGGTCAGATTCATAACCCAGAAGCTCCCTACACTCTGGAACAGAATCCCAGTCCATGTTAGGCAGAGCCCCTCACTGACTCTATTCAAGAGAAATCTCGACGTGTGGATGGGAGATCATAGGTTTACCCCTGGGGTCATCTCTGTGTCACTACTAGACAGAGGCATAGTAAACTAAACCCTGAAAGGACGTAGTATTCTCATCCTAAGGGGTGGTGTAAGCCACATACACTTTGGCTAGGCTTATAAATGCCTAAGGGCAGATAGCCTAGTACGAACCTATGAACCTATGAACCTATGAACATACACCTAAAATCTTACAGCTAACCCTACACTAAACTGTACAAACACCATTAACTATCCACTTACCTTAACCCAAACCCTAACCCTAAGGTCTGTCACTATTGCACAATCACCTCACCTGCGCCCTAACCCTAACTCACCTAACCCGCCCTAACCCTCACGTCCACACAATCACACACATACCTAACCCGTGCCCTAACCCTAACTCACTGAACCCGCGCCCAATCGCACACTTACCTGAACCCGACCCGTAACTTTCCACCACAGCGCTGAAAATAGTGAAAACGACAGAAACGGACAACCAAATTCTTTCCCTAGGAAGAAATTCAGTTTTCTGTCATTTCGCTATTTTCAGCGTTCGCTGAATAGGGGTCGATATTAGAACATTTGAAATTGTGAAATTTCGATGTTCTAATATAGACCCCACCAAACACTGAGCAGTAACCAGTAAATAACTTTTTATATCAAATCCCATGAACTACTGTTGCAGCTTTAGTTACTGTTCTACTTTACTTCTCAAACATGGATGATCTGAAAGATACAATACAAAAAATATCTCTAACAATGTTATCTGCTATAGTCTCTTTATAATAGTTTTACATCCTATTTTTTCCATGGTACTCTATTTTGGACTTTGTATGAGTACATCTGTTTGCTGGTGTTTGCAGAAAAACATGTTTTCATTCCGTACTGGTATTGGATTTTCTTGTGAAAATGCTGACTTGATAAAAGCACCATTCAAACTTCCTTGCTTAACAATGTCATATGATAGAAACATGCACAGATTGTTTTCCTGTTGTCCACTCTTTCCAGAAGCAGGTTACCTTTCTTACTGACAATGTGAAATTAATAATCCTGTTTTTCGCATTATTGCCAAGTCTATAAGAGGTCAGCTTTCTTGCTGGCAGTGTGAAATGCATACTGATTCTGCAGGGAAACATGTCTATTAAGCAAATTCCTTATTTTCCAAGCCACAGTCATTTTAGTATGGATGCTAATCACATATTGCTAAACTCTATTTCTACATTTAGGCAAGCTTTATTTTATTCCTTATTTATGTTGCATATTTGTAACATAATTACTTTCAACCTTTTATTCACTGTTAAATGTACTCTACAGTTGAAGTCAATTATTTTTGTTTATATTGAGGCATCATCCTGGATGAAGGTAGAATGCTGCTTATGGCTTGGGACATACCTGCCTGGGACACATAATCTGAGAGCACAGTCATGTCTCTCTTCATATAGACCAGTGAGGTATGTCTCAAGTCATTCACTCCTACATGGACTATGACAGAGTCATAATTGTACTTGTTGAGAAACTTGAGTGCAGGCATGATCTGATGGATCCTGGGACCTGACAGACAGCTAGCCATGACCTTCTCCTTGTCCAGCCTGGTGAGGGAGACATCTGTGTATCTCACTATGGAGTCGCCTATGACCAAAACATTTGGTTCTGAGGAGTTTTGCCTTAGGGGTTTGTTGCCTGAGACACTGATGTGTGTATTATTATGTGTAGTGGATTCTGTTGGATCTGCAGTGTGTGCCTCCATGTATGTGGGTTTATGTGTTATGAACTTGTTATGTGCAAGAGGTGAAGTGTGTGTGCTGACAACCTATTCAATATCTGATTTGTTATTATGTGAGAGAAATTATTCCAAATTCATAGTATAGATACATCTCCTACATGTTGCATTTGTTTGTTTTAGCAGTAACTGGTTGTCAGTATACATGAGGCAATTGCTACATTGTGTCAGGATGCCCATGTCAATCCGGCTGGCTGTAGAAATGGTGGGAAACTGTCCATCCATTATGGCAAGTATATACTGTAGTAACTAGTGGGGAGTGGGATAGATGGACCAGATTTTGCTGTAGGACTAACAAAATGCAGTTATTCTATGGAAGGCTAGGGGTAGAAACCTGCATTAGTGCTTCCCAATGCACACCTGAGTTCTTCGCAGGGAGCAGTGCAATCTCTGAGCAGCTTCAGTAAACTGAGCGCAAATCCATGCAAACATGATGTTTAAATGCAAGCCAAGTTAAACAATTTTCAACAAAGTAACCAATAGGAAATCCCAAGACTGAGCCTTATTCCAGCAATCCCCAACTCAGATGGGTCCTTGGCTGCACACATCTGCCACAAGGGTGAAAGGGATGCTTCTTAATGTAAGATGGCTGGTTTTAGTGCTCAAATGATTTATGGATCTATAATTTCCCAGGTCTATTGATGCCCCACCTTTGTGCAAGGGGATAATAGTTGCTGTCCTCCATTCATCCAGCTCCAATTTTGTTTGGAGGCTGGCACCGAATAACATCTGTAGGGAGTATGACAGGTCTTGTTTTTGGCTAGCCAGTAACAAGACTGGTATGTTCTCCAGCCCCACAGAATCTGTGTTATTGGCCTTGGATAGTGCCTTGATGACTTCTTCATGGAAGATTTAAGGGGGTTTAGATACAGATATCAGTTCTGGGAATGTAGGAGGGGAGAGGGAGATGATGTTATTGCCAAATATATCCACTAGTGGATTGGCTATGTCCTCTGTGTCCAGGTAAGTGATATCATTTACTATTAGCTCTGCATATTGCTGGGCATTGTTTCTAAAGGTTTCTAACACTGTTAAAGAAGGCTGTGTGGTTGTCCTTTGCCTGGGTGGCAGTTTGCCTCATATTTGACTTTGGCTGATTTGATCAAGTTCCCGAGTTTCCCAGTTCCAGAGTTCCCCATTAAGCTTAGCAATACCTTTTTTTGCATCTTAAGTTACATTTATTTTTATGTGCAATGATTTTTTTTTTCTTTCATTAGAGAGCCTGTTTTTATATTTGTTTCCACCACATAGGTTTATTTTTTAATTTGGCATTGTATTTACTTCAGACAGAGACAGATGCATGTATGCAGGTATTCTTATGTGCATAGAATTTGGCAGTAAAGGATTCCTCATAACCAGTGTAGACATCAAATTGGAAGGGGATGTTGAATTCAGTCAGGTCATTACTAAGTCTCAGTAGATCAGCCTTGGCATACTCTCTAAATAATGAGGCATTAGAGAATGCTTCTGGCTTCAGTCTTAAGGTGAATATGACTGGCATGTGGTCTGATTTCACCAGGGAGAAAGTTACAGTTGGTAGGGAGCAGGGCTGTCCCATATTGGTGAGGACCAAGTCCAAAATGTTATCGTCCTTAGTTGGAGTGAGGATTAACTAGTCCAAAGAGTTTGTATTAATGAATCGTAGAAACCATTTATCATACATGTTAGAGGATGTATACATCACCCAGTTAATGGAGGGGCAGTTGAAGTCCCCAAAGAGAATGGTGCTTGGTTTAATGCATAGAGACTATGCTAGGGTACTAGCTAGGGTGGAGGCATGATCCAAGGGGGGACATAAAGGAGGTCCTATAGTTAGCCAGAATGTGATAAGGGATTTTGTTAATGGGAAGTTAGATGCAGAGGAGTTTCAGATAACTATCTTATCTAACTAGCATGGAAGTAAAGTTTTTTTTACAGATATGGAGACATTGCTGCTTTTAGTGCCTTCGCCTATTGCAGTAGGCCTGGACACGTGAAAGGCACTGAAGCCTAGCACTGATGATAACAATTATAATTACATTTACATTTCTCCTATCTCTATTAAAAACCTTGTTAAAATTCAGATTTAAATTTTAGCAATTAGAATCCAATTATTTTAATTAATAAATATGTCATAGGCATTGCTATTAATTCCATGTTTCTAAACATATTTATGCTAACCATATACAAATTAAAATCTGTACTGGAATTTAAAAAAAATCCTAGTTTAAAGAGCTAATGAGCTAATTAAACTGCCTTTTTAATAACTACTCAAACCAAGATGTTGATGAAACTATAAATTTAACAAAATACTTGTAAAGTACTAACACATTTCTATATACATTTTATATGCTTAAGTTATGTCATAACTATATCCAAACCTGTAAACATTGTACAAAACTCATCATATGTTATTTATTGTGCATCCAAATTTTCATAAATTTAAATAAGAGCAAAGTTCGGATATAAAGAATCATATCCGGCTAGCCTTAAGGAAGTATCTTCAGTTAATAGTAACACAATTACAAATAATCATCAATCCACACAGTGCATCAGCAATTATATATGTTAAATAATATTATTTTCTAAATGTGTATGTTAAATTGCTAATATTATTATTTAATTGAATTTCTGTGTTTAAGACCTATAACTCATGAGAACATTAGAATGAAACTGCTTAAGTAGAAACGGGCGGGGGGGGGGGTTATAAGGAGGTAATGGAAGGGAAAACAGAGAGGTGAATTTTTAATACATACGAAGTAGACACCCTTATCTAATGAAACAGCTTAGAACTTTCAGACCCAACACTTCAACTCTAGTTTTTATGAAACATTATATATTCATTTATTTAAAAAAACAGAAGTTAGAATAAATGAACTCTGTTAATTATTTTTAACATCAGAAATGGAATACTGAATTAATTCAATGCATAATTAATAACTATAACCCAGCAGTCCTAATCATTTTTCTCATGGAACCACCTTATATATTGCAAATTTATAGTTAATATAATGATATATTTCCATAAGTAGAAAACCTAACAATATATATAAAATATTACATTTTATATGGAACCCTGGAAGGGCTTCATTTATATGAAGTATGATTACTAACATAATATTTCATGTAAAATAGCACAATGACAAATTGAATATAATGCCATATAAACTTTGGCGAATATGATATCCTTCACAGCACTTCAGTTATATTACTAATCTAGTAATTCCTTAAAGAATTACTGAATTTAAGAAGTGATAGATCTGTAGTAAGCCTAAACTGACATCAGTATAGAAATAAAATTTCTGTTTACTAAAACTACAATATGTGTGAATTGTAATAATATGACAATACTCAAATGGTTTACTATCATAAACTCGAAAATTAAAATAAAATAGGTATTTAAAATCGAAAGTAGATGCCGAAATGAAAGTAAACTGAATGTTATAAATGTCGTAAATCATGCGGAAATGCCGAAAATGTCGAATCGTGACATTTTCCTCCATTTGGCGACAAACCACTCCAAACATGCAATACTAAAGTGAAACAAGTGTTTCCATAGCTAAGTGTTGGATATATCCACAATAGACATATATTCCTTCCAGAAAGATGAATTCCAAATGTGCATGTGCTGTGTAATAATAAAATGCAATCCACGTCCAAACTGTTATGACATCTGCTACAGTATTACAGCAGTTACACACAGATTTTACACACAGTAAAGTAACTAGTAGGTATATTAAAAGGAGCAGTGATGCACCATCAATTGAACAAAGCCTAATGGTGTTAGATCATCCCGTTTAGACAGTAGGCATTGTATCATATGTTCCTTGTCAGAAAGCCTATGCTTCTTTGGAGATGATGGAACACAACATAAGAACTTCGGCTTCACATCCTCTAAATGGTTCTTCTCCAAACATATGGCATGCGATACATCTGTGATGTATAGGTCCTATTTCCCCAATAGACTCCTCAGTCTACAGTGCCAGCCTTCTATGGCATTCTGGCTCCTTGGGTAGCCAATATTGCATGTTTCATCCTGATTCCAAAATGGGGTATCGAAGAGGGGTGGTTGTCTCTCAGAGGTTGAACCTCTCATGCCGTAGCATCTAGGATGCCCTAGAATGCAGTTATTCTTGAAAATCTCACATAGAAGAGCACCTCTGTCACCCAACACCTCCTCAATAGATGTAAATGTCTCCATAATATGTTCCGTACGTTTGAATGCAAGTGCAGGGATTTGCTTACATAGCAGTGAAAATTCTGTATCTGTGCCATACACTTGTGTCAGGTTTAGCTTTTGGATCTGCCTCCAGATAATTTGGCACAGATGGAGTCAGCAACCCTTAGCCATACTGTTGGAGAGATGCTTTATGATGCTATTAACTGCCCCTTCTTGAAATCGCTTATTACCATCCTTTGTTGGAACTGCAGATGTAAGTCCTCATATAAGGACATCAGGGTAGCCAGAACTGATCGTAACACTCCTCACATTTCAAAGGGAATATAGGATACATGACAGGTACTACTTTGCTGTTTCCAGAACCATTCAAGCTACAATGAACGGAGTATACCTGCTTAGACTCCCTTGTGCTAATGGGGAAAGTTCCATCTACAAGGATATATTCCGAATTACACAGCAGGTCAAGATTATCCTCTGTAGTGACAATCAGAACATCGTACGTATGGCTATGAAGGGTGCTGTTTAATGATAAAGTGGCCCTGTTTCAATGGTGCCATGTCAGGGCTTAGATCTTTGAGACTAGCTAGGTCTACCCTGGGATTTGTGCTGTTTCTATGCCTGACCCTCTGTACACACTGCTTCAGCGCATCTGTATTGGTCGAGGTGGTCACATCTGTGGAAGTGGCTGCCAGAACCTCCGATACAATCCTACAGGGATCCTCCAGAGTCTGTTCAGCATGCCTCTTAATAGCTTCTTGTACCCTTGTCTGCTCTACGCTGACGGCATCAGGTGCATGGAAATGTGCAATACATTTGAGTAGCTTCTCCTCCCCATCACATGTCCCCGTTATGCAACGGTCCTTACACTTCTGCCTTGCCTTCTGAGTGCAACACCAGTAGTTTTTCTCAGGGATTCTCTTTTCCAAATAGTATTGGCACCCGTCAATATAAAGGATTGTGCTTCCCTTCTGAGACTTAACTGTATCATACTTATTGCCAGTAACCCCAGGATAGCTCACATTAGGCTGATCAGACATCTTACCTTAGCACATCTACAAATGAATAACAGTGCTGTGATTACGCACAGTGTAGTCAATTGGAACTGGTTAATAAACTCCAGCATCCATGTTATATATAACAGCAATAACTTACACAACCCATACCAAAATAATATTTAACACCAATGACTAACAACTCCCACTGGAATAACAATATGTAACACAAATGACTGACAACTCTCATGGCATAATAATATGTAACACCAATAACTGACACTACCCATAGAATAATAAAGAGTTCTATCCACCGCTGCTAATGCATCACACTACTCTGTACACTATCGTCAAGTCAGGAATATGTGCAACGTTATAATCTTTACATACAATTTGCATTTATACTTAGTAAAACAGTAAGGTAAACGTCCACCATGTCAGCTGCATCACTTTGATGTTTACCCCACCATACACAGATGTTACAACTTACTACTGGAATATAGTTTGATATCTGGATGGCTCAAGCACTACAGTGAGTACTACAGCATATTTGGTCGGGTATGTATTCCGTACATTACTCCATATGGTTACCTTGCATTTATATCAAGTTATCGAAAGATGAAAATAGCGAACGCTATTTCATCGGCCCCAAAACATCTAAACATGAAAATATCAAACATTCAGAACAGCGAATTTTTTTCCATGGAAAAAATTTGCTGCTCCGAAACACATACACACAACACAAGCACATCAAACGAACAGCAACCACACACATACACTTAAATTCCTACATCTAACGCTACACTAAACTAAACATACATTACCATCTACCCACTTACCTTAACCCAAACCCTAACCTTAAGGTCCGTCACTATCGCACAATCACCTAACCCGTGCCCTAACCCTAACTCACTTAAACCGCCCCAACCCTAAATTCTGTCACTATCGCACACACGCCTAACCCGCTCCCTAACCCTAACTCACTTAACCCACCCCTAACCCTAACGTACAAACACTCGCACACTTACCTGAACCCAACCCATAACTTTCCACCATAGTGCTAAGAATAGCAAAGCCAGAGAAACAGCCAACCAAATTCTTTCCCGAGGAATGAATTTGCTGTTCTGCAGCTTCGCTATTCTTAGCGTTTGCTGAATAGTGTTCGATATCAGAACATTCGAAGTTTTAATACTTCGATGTTCTGATATAGACCCGTTACCTTTACCCACTTACAGGAATGCACGTCTAAGCACACTAATACTATATGAGGTGGCATTGCCAACAGCTGAACAAACTCTATTCCACAGGTGTGTCGAACCGTTACACAGTATGGACACTTGTACTACACTGACATCCTTATCCAACTTGCTTTTCAGTGACATATTCTTTACAACATTAATAGCAGGTTAGGTCTGCTACACATATCACGTCCACCTCTCGGCTGTCACATATAAATCAAATAGACATATGAATGCTGCATTTTCCTGCGTATATACAGACAGTCTGACTTACATAACTTACGTTACCATCAGTAAAATACAACTGTTGCATTTGTCAGTGTTATACTCACCCTTCCACAGTAGTCCCAAAAATTTGATTTCCTGTGTGTGTATGCCTTTGGCTAACAATGTCAATAAATCCACCTGCTGACAGCTGTAATACGCTTGCAGACCGAATATGTACACCTAGCCTTGCCCTCTATGCATGCCATCACTAATGCAACATGCCGGTCTGCGTCGCGCCTTTGGTTTCATCATCAATAAATGATGGATTGAGATGTGCGACAGTCAGTAGTTCGAATTGCTTATCAAAGCGACCATCTGGATTTGGTATTTTCAACGTTCGGGATCCCTTGTATTCGACATTGAGCATCCCGTGGTATTGTACGGCAGGTTTTTGAATGACAATATTATGATAGTAATCCTACTCAAACTATATTAGCACCATTTACTCCCCCTTTATATCACACTTACATTCTGATCAACTCTCTTCTCCTATATGCTTCATTGCCTCCATTTCAAGCTATCATCTAACCTTCTTAAAAAATAGACATTATAGGTTCATATGTTCATAGGAGTATAATAAGCTAATGACCACTAGGACCCTTAAAAGCCTAACCATGCATTCCAAATGTGACCAACAAGTTTGATTTATATTAGGATTGATTTAGTGACTGCCTATGTCCGTCATAGACATAGGCCCCAGACCAGGGATGAATTTCCAATTACCCACCCATTGGTCTAAGTTTAGCTTAAACAGGCTTAGGGAGGAACTCTGCTTCACATGAATGGAGAGCCTGTTCCAGAGAATAGGAATGCTCTAAGAAACATATCTATCTGTCCAAAATGTCCTATTTAGGTCACAAGCAAAATTTAGATCTTTTCCTGTAGCAGTTCTGATGGTGTTTGTTTTGTAGATATCCAAAAGCTTCATCAAAACAGTGTCCAGGGATGCTTTGCATACCAGGCAAAGGTCACCTCTCAAACGTCTGAATGATACTGAAAAAAGAGACAGAGTTTTGAGATAATCAGCACAGGCCATTATGTTTACTCCCTGTATTCTTTTTTGTAAGGAATTTTTGTGGACGTTACAATTGCCGCATGTGTCTTGTCAGGTACATATCAAAGGGGGAATTATACTCTATGTTCTAATGAGGGCCAAGTAGAGTGGCATGATGACCTCTGTGGACCTAGATGCTATACCCTTACTTAATAAGTTGAGCAACATAGAAGGATTTTCTTACTACTTTAGACACATGTTATTCAAAGGATAGGTTATTATCTACATAAGTTTCTATATCCCTGACTAATGAATCAACTTTTAGGGGTGTTTTATTGATGGTGTAGTTAACCAGAGTGGCTAACTTCCAAAAAGTACTATAATGCATTTCTTGGTACTGAGTTTTAAGCAATGGCTTTGGCATCAAGTGTTTGCTGTGTTAAACATTCCTGAAGGGAGCTCTCTTCTTGGGGATATTTAATGGCTGTTCCAAGTTTGCAATCACCTGCAAACTTGCCCAACCTGAGGCCTTTGACATTGGCTTTGACCTCCGCAGTGTAGATTGCAAAGAGGAGCAGGCCCAGCACAGACCCTGAAGAACTCCACTGGTGACCAGCCTGTTTGTAGAGGTGGCCTCACTGGTCCTAACCTCTTCGGTCCTATCCATGAGTCAGCTAGCTATCAGCTTGTTATAAAGGGGTTCCAAAAGTTTGTTGAAAATACTGGAGTGAGTTATTGTATCAAATGCTTTAGCCATATCTAGGTAGGCAGAATGCAGCATTTTACCCTCATACATTGCCTTTGTGACCTTTTCAAAGAAGTCCTTCAGGTTCTGTAAACATGACCTTCCTTTGACAAAACCAAACTGGGATGGATCCAGTATGTTGAGGTCTCCTATATTCTTGCTGGCAATTCCCATGAAAATCTGTTCCATGGATTTGGAAATAACACTAGTCAGACTGATGGGTTTATAGTTTTCATGGGTTGGTAGTTTCAATAATCTGTTGAAGGTCCTCCTTTATGAAGGTGGTTGACCATCACAGTCCTTGTTCTCATAACAGAAAGCCTGCTTTTAGACTATAGTTAAATAGTGACTCGAGTGACCCTAATAAGTCATATTTTAGACTGTTCAAGAGGCATCCTAGGATTTTATCTGGGCCCACTGGAACTGTAATCGTGGCTTTAATGAGTGCAGCCAGTACATGCTCCCTTGTAATATTTGGAGGGTTTATGTTTGAGGGTATTAGTTGGGGATGTTGGGGGTGAGACGGGACTAAAAGTGGAACTGAATTTGTAAACTAAAATGTTTGCCATATCATCCGGCTTGGTGAATGTAGCACCATTAACCAACAGTTCAGCACATTGTTGTGTGCTCCCCTTGAGGTTTCTGACATAGCTAAAGAAGGATGTATGGTTATCTTTCACTGGGAGGCTATCTTAACCTCAAAGTTGGCTTTGCTTGACCTAATTAGCCATCTTAGTTGCCTATTTAGTTTGATGAGGGAGTGTTTATCGTTATGGGAATTACACTTCCTGACTTTTGCCATACTTCTTTTTTTCTTTTTGTTGTATATCATGTTTAATTTTGGATGCCACCAGGGTGGTTTGCATCTGGGGCTTGTTCTGGTAAGTACAGGAGCCACTATGCAGTCACTGGCATTGTTGTACAGAGTTTCTGACAACAATTCAGTATAGGCTGCACAACCTGATCTAGCACTACATGATCTAGGCAGTTGCCTAGGACCCACTAACCAGGGGTCCAACTTGCTGGGAGGCTGCCACAAAACTTTCATTTCTTTGGAGTGGAGCAGGATTTTTAAGAGATGAGCATGATTTTTACTGTTGTCGATCCAGACAAGTTAATTCTTGAAATGTGTATGGGGGCACAGGTTGGTTAATTTATTCAGGTTCAAACCCTGTGCCTTAAATACAAGACTCTAGAGTCTGAATCCTCTACACCAACTGCCAAACTGCCACCAGGGAATGCATTTCAAGAACTGTTGAGTTTCAGTGTATTTTTAAAGAATGTTGAGTTCTAGTGCCTTTTCAAAAATCGTTGAGTTTCTGTGCATTTTCAAGGACTGTTGAGTTTCTATGCATTTTCAGGGAAAGATGAGTTTACAGTTGCTCATGCTAAGTCTGTTTTCAATGTGTAACTGTTTTGTTTAACAAATAGTCATCAATGGTGCTTGTGCAATAAATTTTAAAAGCAGTGTTAGTAGCAAAATGGGTAGCATACTTGTCTTTGGTGCAGAAGGCTGTTGGTCCTATTCCCACACCATGTAGATGGAGTACTGATATTGTAGTGCCCCCTTTAAGGAGGGTGGGGGTGATTCATGCTTAAGTGTGTCCTCCTATGGATAAGATGATTAGTAGCTATGTATGTGTTGCTAGTTTAACAGCCATTCCCTATTGCAGTATAACCCGCTTACCACCTTTTTTAATGTAGCATGGGAAGTTTATTCTTTAAGGGCAGCAGGCATTGAATTTGCACATGAAACAATGAAATGTAAAGTTGTTTGACAGCAGCAACCACTTCATTAGTTAGAGATCTCTTTAATGTGGAATTATTCAGATGATGTTTACTTCTGCAGAGATTATGTATATTGACTGATACTGGTGGCTTGTAATGACAAAAGTCTGAGTGGCCTTTTGCAGTTGAAATATTCTGTAATGGGTAGTTTTGTCATTATTGCTTCATACATTATGTTTTATTGCTTACTGGAAAAATGTTCAAACTACAAACACACTCTAACAAGTGTGAAGACTGGTAGAGAAGGGTGAAGGCTACCAGCCTAGCCAGATATAATTTTATAGATCATTCTGACATTTGTAAATATGAATGTTGAACTACAGACTTGTTTTTCTAAGTGAAAGAAAATAATGTGAATCACAGGATTGTTGTCTTAAATGAAAAAAAATGCTGTTACAAAAATGTGGCAACAGTGCTCTCTACTGACCCAGTAAAAGCATGTTGTGACCCTTTGATCTAAAGTCAGCTAAACTCAGTCTAGATGAAGACATTCTTGTTTTAACCAAGAAATTGCTAGATTTAAACATGCAAATGTATTTTTATTGCTCTCTTTCCTATCCAGCTGCAAGATAACAAAAGGGAGATGTTAAGAATGTAAATGCAGTTAATGTGTAGCCTGGGAACACCAGAAAAGTTAAAGAATGGTGTAAGGTTTATCAGAACTGCAATTTCAATTTAAACAGAGAGAATCAGAAGGCATTAAACATTTTTGTCTTGACCATCCAACTCATCAGCACTCTGCCTGTTTGCTTATGTAAGTTATCTTAGACTTGTATTTTCTTTTAGAGATAGCTAGAAACTAGAAAGATTAGATTGTGTTTTTCTGTAATGTCAGACCTGTACTACTGAATTATTTTAAGTATTTCTGTGTGATCTCTGTACTCTTGACTAGCACTGTATAGTAGAAAGTATTGCCTTGTGGTTTTAATTATTTATTATTAAATATTTTAAAACTTTTTAACTGTGGCTGGTTTGTGTAGAGATAATTTAAGGTCTAGAGTACATTGCATATTTATAGCGATTACTATACCAAGTCACTCTAATAAGCCTTGACTGTTTAGTCACATCTACCAACTGGATAATAATATTGCACAGTAATAACTGGACACCCTTTTAAGGGCCTTTGCGTAGCTGATAAGTATTAGCTGGGTGGTGGCAGTAATTACTACTGTATAGTCTGGGTAAAAGGGGCACATCTGGAGAACCTGTGCCAGCCTTCCCCAGAAGTGTCTGTGTGGTTGTGTAAACTCTTATCTCAAAGTGTGTGTGTGTCAGCTACTTGGGCAGGGACACAAAGCACTGGTTGGACAGAGAGGGTGCTGGAGATTTTTGCTTGCCCAGCTAGGCTGAGATCTGGACCCTATAGCTGTGTCAGTGGTGAGTCTTATTGGGGACCTGGGGAGCAAGGGAGAAACCAGCCCTGGACTGACTGTGATCTCTGTGTGCTCTTAAGGGATATTGCACTTTACTGTCAGTATTTGTTATCCTTTCCTCATGTATGAGATGCCCTCTCTGGTGTTAGTGGTGAGAATTGTGGCTCCTTGATTGCTGGGTCAGGGCATGGGAGTCACATTTGTGGTGGCAGCGGTGGGATATCCACATCACAGATTAATTAGTTGGCAAATACTAATTGGCATGTAGTGGTGTGGATAGAGTGAATCCTGTAGGTTGTGTACCGTGAGCTTTGAAGGTTTTTTGTACTCTAAATCAGCCATGCAGTGAATACTCAGAGTTCAGATCACAATTGTTTTATTTCTTTTGTTAGCTTAGTTAGGCAGGGTGATCAGGCGCAGCATGTCAGCAGAGGAGTATGAAAAGCTGACAAGGAGTCAGCTGGCAGAGATGTTCCAGGCTAGGGGACTGGTGCATGGAAACCTGACTAAGGCAGACCTGATTGCAGCCTTGGTCACTGCTGCATTAGAAAACAGCAACCTAGAGGATGATCAGACTGGCAGTGGAGATATAATTCCCTCGGAGAATGGACAGCTCAACCTTTCTGCAGTGGACTTAAAAATCCAGCTGGAGCTAAAGAGACTTGAGTTGGAAGCCAGGCCTGTGGAATTAGAAGCAAATGAGAGACTGCAATGTTTGCAGGCTGAGGAGAATGAGAAAATGTTACATCTGCAAGATGAGGAACAAGAAAGGCAGAGGCAGCATGAGAAGGAGATGCTGACTCTTCGCCAGAGTCATAGAGGTAATGGGGAAGGGAGTAACTGGACTCCAGAAGCACAACAGGTCAGTAAATTTCTTCCACAGTTTAAAGAGGGGGATAATTTTGATAGTTTCATTCATATGATTGAGAGGGTATGCAAACAGCATAGTGTTGACCAAAGGCTCTGGGTACGGTTCCTGACCCCCTTACTCCATGGTAAATCTGCAACTGTTCTGTCCAAACTGTCTGACATTGCATGTTTTGATTATACTGCTGTAAAAAAATAGTCTTTTAGAACTGTTTAAGCTAACACCTGAAACGTATAGGAAAAAGTTTTGTGAGCATAGACGCAAGGCAGATAAAAGTGTGTGTGAATATGTTGCTGAACTGAGCACTTATTTCCATAGGTGGGTGAGTGGATGCCAGGTCACAACTTTTGAAGGGCTGGCAGACCTTTTGGTGAGGGAATAAGCCCTTAGCACCTTGCCTGAGAACATGAGGATCTGGTTAGCTGATAGACAATGTGCTACTTCAGATGAGTTGGGGAAGAAGTGAGACCTATACCTGGCAAACAGGGTAGCCCTGCACAGGAAGGGGACCCCGAGTATTGCTCATGGGTCTAAAGAAACCCATGGTGGGCAACACAGACTGCCACAACAGAATCTGCCAGTAGCAGGAGAAGCCACTAGTCCAGGTACACACCCAGGAGCTAGGGTTAAATGTTTTGAATGCAACCAGTGTGGCCATGTGGCATACAGATGTCCATGGAGGCAAGGTGGGAAACCAAAGGTGAGGGAGCCATTAAGTGGGAAAGACAAAATGCCAATAGTAGGTTGTCTTGAGACAACAGGGGTAATAAACTACCATCTTGCAAATGTCCTGATAGGGAAGGATTTGGATGAAGCAGTACCATGTGCTTATGCAGATACATGCAGTAAGGCTAGGAGACCAGCATGTGGGTCTGGAAGCCTATGGGAGACCCAGACCAACTGCATACTTGCAGCCAGGACTGGTGAGGTGGTTACTTCAGGGAGGGAGCTGCTCTGTAGCAGTAAAACTGAAGGTGAGCCACAGCTGCTTGTGGGTACTGATGTTCCCTTGGACAGAGGGACTGCAAAGGTAGAGCTGAGTAGTAGTACCCAGACTGACAGTGAGGTACCACTGTCAGAGGATGCCAGACTTCCTGTGGAAGGGGAGCTGGGAAGGGTTACAAGGAGAGAGTTGAGACAGGCTCAGCTCTCAAGACCCTACATTGCAAAGCCTGAGGCAGGTAGCTAGGGAGGCACCTGGTTCTCAAAGAAAGGGGGAATCTGTATACTGGGACAAAGGGTTACTATACAGAGACTGACCCCTGAGGAAGGGCTAGAAGGTGAGAGAGTACAGCAGTTGGTAGTGCCTAGGGCCTACCATCTGGTGCTTCTAGCCATACAGCATGATATTCCCTTTGTAGGTCATATGGGTATAAAACGTACAAAGAGGTGTATTATGCAGAACTTCTTTTGGCCTGGAATTTCCAGAGATGTAACAGGGTACTGCAGGACCTGTGAGCAGTGCCAAAAGGTAGGCAAGGCAGAAGACAAGGTGAGACCGCCTTTGATGCCTTTTCCTGTGATTGAGGAGCCATTCTAGAGGGTAGCTATGGATATTGCAGGTCCTTTGAGTACCCCAAGTTCCACAGGGAAAAAGTATATCCTAGTCGTAGTGGATTATGCTACATGATACCCTGAGGCAGTGGCTTTGTCTGCCATTGAGGCAGAGAAGGTGGCAAATGCTTTGTTAGAGATTTTCTGCAGGGTAGGTTTCCCAAAAGAAATACTGACTGACAGAGGTGCCAATTTCATGTCAGACCTGCCGGCTTGTCTGTGGAAGTCCCGTGGGGTGAAGTACATGAAGACCACCCCCTACCATCCCCAGACTAATGGTTTTGTTGAAAGGATAAACTCTACAATCAAGTCCATGCTACAGGCATTTGCAGATCAGTTTAAGAGGGAGTGGGACAAATATTTGACACATCCATTGTTTGCTTACAGAGAGGTTCCCCAGGAATCCACAGGTTTTTACCCTTTGAGTTGCTGTATGGCATAGGGTGAGGGGACATCTCGATTTCCTTCGAGATGAGTGGAAAGGTGAGTGCGAGTCTCACAAGGACTCTGTTGTGGCAGACATCCTAAACATCAGGACAAGGCTCAGGGAATTCATGGACTTGGCCCAGGAGAACCTGGCAGAAGCCCAACAACAGAAAAAGGTGTGGTATGACAGGATTGCTCGAGCTAGAGAGTATGCTGTGGGGCAGCAGATAATGGTTCTCATTCCTGTCAGACACAACAAGCTGCAAGCAGCTTGGGAGGGACCCTACAATGTGGTAAGAAAGGTAAGTTATGTTAACTACATGGTGGAACTGGTAGGCAGATGGCAGGGACACAAATTGTACCATGTTAACATGATGAAACCTTACCATGGTAGGGAGGCCCTTGTGCTGAACATTTGCAGTGGATTGCAGGAGGAGTCTGAGGGAGATCTGGGGACTGATCTCCTCAGTGTGGCTCAGACTGACACCTCAGTGGAAGGGGTAGCAATGTCCCAGCAGCTATCTCCTATCCAGGGTGTACCCACCTGGTGCAGTACCAGTTAGATACAGGACCACAAAGGCCTATTAGGCAGGCCCCTTATAGAGTGCCTGAGAGAGTCAAACAGACTGAGAGAGGAGGTACAGGAGATTTTGGAACTAGGGCTGATTCAAGAGTCCAACAGTCCCTGGGCCTCTCCAGTGGTGCAGGTGCCAAAGAAGGATGGCAGCACCAGGTTCTGTGTGGACTAAAGGAAATTAAATAGTCACACAGAGTCGGATGCTTACCCCATGCCTAGGACAGATGAGGCCCTAGAGCAGCTGGATGGAACTAAGTATCTTACAACCATTGATCTTACCAAGGGTTACTGGCAGGTGCCCTTGACTCCCAGTGCTAGAGAGAAGTCAGCCTTTGTGACTCCTTTTGGCTTGTATGAGTTCACAAAGATGCCCTTTGGGATGAAGAATGCCCCAGTGACTTTCCAGAGGCTGGTAGATCACATCCTAGCAGGAGCAGGAGGGTTTGCCCTTGCCTACCTGGATGATATTGCCATCTACAGCCATTCCTGGCCATAGTACCATCAACATGTCAGGGGAGGTGCTGGGCAGACTACAGAGGGCAGGGTTGACCATTAAGTTGAGCAAATGTCAGGTGAGTATGGCGGAGGTCTCCTACCTAGGACATAGAGTGGGGGAGTGGTAAGATAAGGCCAGAACCTGCCAAAGTGGAAGCCATTCAAGCATGGCCTGCACCTGTTACTAAAAAGCAGGTGAGGGCATTTTTAGGGACAGCAGGGTACTACAGAAAGTTTGTCCCCAGTTATAGTACCATAGCTGCTCCCCTCACAGACCTGGCAAGGAATAACAGGCCAGATAAGGTGGTGTGGACCCCAGCAGGCAGTCCAACAGCTTAAAGAAACGTTAGGAGGACCCCCTGTGTTAGCCAGACCAGATTACAGCAAAGAATTTGTTGTGCAGGTGGATGCTTCAAACCATGGAGTGAGGGCTGTACTTAGCCAGATTTCTTCAGAGGGGGAAGAGCACATAGTGGTTTATCTCAGTCATAGGCTCCAACCCAGGGAGGAATGCTATGCAGCTGTAGAAAAGGAATGTCTAGCCATAGTGTGGGCATTGCAGAAACTTCAGCCTTATCTGTATGGAAGGAAATTCACTGTTATGACAGACCACAACCCCCTAATATGGTTAAACAGAGCCAGCCAGAAAAATGCCAAGTTGCTAAGATGGAGCTTAGGGTTGCAAGCATATGATATGTCAGTGCAGCACCACAGTGGGAGTAGCAATGCTAATGCAGATGGGCTCTCAAGACAGGCAATGGGGTAGGTACACTCAGATAGACCTAACCCTCTCAAGCGGCATTTCTCAGGGGTCACTTGAAAAACTAGCTTGAGTTCTCCGGGGGGGGGTGGAATATGAAGACTGGCAGAGAAGGGTGAAGGCTGCCAACCTAGCCAGATATAATTTTATAGATAATTCTGTCATTTGTAAATATAAATGTTGAACTACAGACTTGTTTTCCTAAGTGAAAGAAAATAATGTGAATCACAGGCTTGTTGTCTTAAGTGAAAAAAATGCTGTTACAAAAATGTGGCAACAGTGCTCTATACTGACCCAATAAAAGCATGTTGTGACACTTTGATCTAAAGTTGGCTTCAGTCAGTCTAGATGAAGACATTCTTTCTATTGTTTTAACCAAGAGTTAAATTGCTAGATTTAAACATGCAAATGTATTTTTATTGCGCTGTTTCCTGACCAGCTGCAAGATAACAAAAGGGAGATTTTAAGAATGTAAATGCAGTTAATGTGCAGCCTGGGAACACCAGGAAAGTGAAAGAATGATGTAATGCTTATCAGAACTGCAACTTCAATTTAAACAGAGAGAATCAGAAGGCGTTAAGCATTTTTGTCTTGACCATCCAACTCATCAGCACTCTGCCTGTTTGCTTATGTAAGTTATCTTAGACTTGTATTTTCTTTTAGAGATAGCTAGAAACTAGAAATATTAGACTAAATGTTTTTCTGTGATGTCAGAACTGTACTACTGAATTATTTTAAGTATTTCTGTGTGATCTCTGAACTCTTGACTAGCACTGTATAGTAGAAAGTATTGTCTTGTGGTTTTACTTATTTATTATTAAATATTTTAAAACCTTTTAACTGTGGCTGGTTTGTGTATAGATAATTTAAGCTCTAGAGTACATTGCATATTTATAGTGATTACTGTACCAAGTCACTCTAATAAGCCTGTACTGTTTAGTCACATCTACCAATTGGATAATAATATTGCACAGTAATAATTGGACACCCTTTTAAGTGCCTTTGAGTTTGAGTAGCTGATAAATATTAGCTGGGTGGTGGCTGTAATTACTACCGTATAGTCTGGGTAAAAGGGGCACATCTGGAGAACCTGTGCCAGCCTTCCCCAGAAGTGTATGTGCGGTTGTGTAAAATCTTATCTCAAAGTGTGTGTGTCAGCTACTTGGGCAGGGACACGAAGCACTGGTTGGACAGAGAGGATGCTGGAGATTTTAGCTTGCCCAGCTAGGCTGAGATCTGGACCCTATATCTGTGCCAGTGGGGAGTCTTATTGGGGACCTGGGGAGCAAGGGAGCAACCAGCCCTGACTGTGATCTCTGTGTGCTCTTAAGGGAAATTGTACTTTACTGTGTGTATTTGTTATTCTTTTCTCATATATGAGACACCTTCTCTGGTGTTAGTGGTGAGGATTGAGGCTCCTTGATTGCTGGGTCAGGGCACGGGTGTCACAACAAGTATGCTACTGTATATTATATAAGGAATATAATTTAATACAATCAGGATGGTGCATCAAAGAACATATGCATGTATGCACTGTGCAAAAAATGTGCGCAAGAGGCCTATGGTATGAAAACAGCCCAAAGGTAAACTTAATCTGACATTGGCCAGATGCAATTTCTTTGAATGTGGGTTTCAATGTTATTTCAATGAATGTGAGCTTCAAGGGCAGAGAAGCTTACTACGCTTGCTAAGTGTGTTCTCATTGTGAGACTGTACTGTTTTGTTTAGCAAATGGCTATCAGTGTCTGTGCTATAAAATCAAGTTTTAAACATCTCTAATAATTGCAGAAGTAGAGAAGAAAATAGTATCCACAGTGACAGGTGTGAACAGAGTTTATGGTAACTGGGGAGAAATAGCTTAGTAATGGTACACCGGAATAGCTGGGGGGAGGTGTTGCTGGGGATGACTGCTGTGGTAGTGGTGCCCTGATCCATTACCCTGCCTAAGGCCTCATTTGACTGTGATCTGGCTCTGGTAGGCTGCTGTGTTTTCAGGAATGGAGGGGATTGAGTTTTAACAAACCATGTCTTAATAAAAGGTAGTTTGCCTTGTAATAGTTCCTAACTGTTACTCATTTTACTGGTGTTATGGAGTTGATTTTGATTTCAAAGGAGACAGCTTTATGGTCAGACCTTACCAGAGAGGATTAGACACTGGGGGGCTGCAGCATTCTCCCTTATTTGTGATTATGAGGTCCAGTATGTTGGAGCCTCTAGTCGGCATATTCACTATTTCGTCAAGGGTGTTTGTTTTTATGAAGTCCAGGAACCTCTGTGCTTGTAGATTTTAGCCCATCTAGGAAGTCCAGCAATCTCTGTGCTTGTAGATTTTAGCCCATCTAGGATTCTCAGTCTACAGAGGGCAATTAAGGTTTCCTAAGAGTAGGGTGTTAGGTTGGATGGTAAATGTCTCCAGTAGGTCCAAATCTGCATTTTGAGCTTCTTGGGACATGGCGGGTGGCCTGTGCTGGCTAGGATATGGTACAGGATTTTGTCAGTGGTAATTTGCACATGGAAGAACTCCAGTCCATCATTCTGCTTGACCAACTTAGATATACGCTTGTTAATGATGTATATCAAGAGACCTCCATCTTTAGCCCTTGTCTGTGCAGCTACTGGTCTAAAAGTGTAGAAGGCACAGAAACCTTGCACAGCCAGGGTACTCTCTGCCACTTTAAACACTGACTCGGTAACTGCATGGATGTCTGTATTCTCAAGTGTGAGGAGGGCTTGGAGGGAGTTATAATTGAGCAGTAACACCCTGAGGCTCAGTTGAGTCGATTTTACTATATCACTAGGTTTGTCAGTATGGCATTGCCTAAAAAGGCATTATGGAAGTCATCTACCGCAGGAAACTTCCACATTGGCAATATACCCCTAGAGTTGACCCCGTTGTTTGGGATTTGGATACTTATGTGAATAGTGACCTAACTTTAGACCAACATGTGTTCTTTGTCATAAGAAAGTCCTTCTATATTTTACAGCTTATAAACAAAGGAATTGCATATAGAGCTAGTGGTGTCACTGCCCCACTTTGCTTAGTCTCATTAGGTCAGTCAGTGAGTATAATGCCCCTTTTTTGGCATGTACCTGTCAAGACACCTGCAACAACTGGAATGTCCAAAGAGATTCCTTACTAAAGGGATACAAGGCCTAAACCACAAGTCCTACATGGGCTAACTCAAAGTCATGTCACTACTCGGTATCCTTCAGTCTGCTAAGAGGTGATCTGTGTCTTGCATTGAAGGCATCCTCTGACCCAGTACTGATGGATTTATTGCACATCAACAAGTGAAATTGCATCAGAAATACTCAGTATAGGGATCTAAATTTCTGCACCATCAATAGAACAGTTTGAAAGGACAAGTATATCTCCCAGAGGATAACACTGCTTTAAAACAGACTCCCCATGCATGTAAAACAAAGCTCATCCCTGTCCAAATTCAAGTTTAACTTGGATATATGTATAGGAAACAGAAGATTTAATCCAAGACTGCCCTCTGTACTATGAATGAACAGAGGCAGCTCCTAAATGCTTTATCCAATGCATGGGTCCCCTCAAGTTATCTATGGTATGATCCCAGTTATTCTCATTAGGGGTAATATCTAGTTATCAATGGGATAGATAGAGCCAATCTTACACCAAATGGAATAGATTACTTTGAGCACAGAAAGGGAGATTGGCTAGGCTTACAATGGCCCACAAGGGCAGCTAGTCTAGTACTTACCCATGAATCTATGAAGCTGTAAGAGTGCTAGCCAGAAGTTATTGCCCTGGCATAATAAAAGAGACCACTTCTGTATTTCATTTTCAGAATGCCAGGAAACTGCACTCCATCCTTGATTTAAGAGACTTTTAATCCTAATTGCTATTGTAGAGGTTGTATTTGAACATATCACTATGGACATTGTGGGACCACTCATAAAATCTATCAATGACTATCAGTACATACTTGTAATAATGGGCTATGCTACAACATTTCCAGAAGCAGTGCCATTACTCAAGGCTATGCCAAGGCTGTTACCAGAGAAGCAGTTATCCCTAAAGGGATACTTACAGATCATGATGATCCCTCTATGTCAAGGGTACTACATTGATTATGACTGTGTACTGTTGATGATGTTGGTCTACTATCCACACACTGATGATTTAGGAGAGAAGTTCAATAAAACACTGAAATCTATACTAAAGAATGTTAATGAAGGAGATGGGAAGAATGGAGGTCATTTGTTACCCTATTTTTTGTTTGTGATAGGACAGGTGCCATTGGTTTCAAGTGAGTTTACCCTACTGGAACTTTCATATAAGAGACATCCCAGAGGACCACTTGACATTGCTAAGGAAACCAGAAAATAAGAGGAGATACCATTTAAAAGTGTCATAGAACACTAGATTACTTTGCAGACTACAGTAAAGCTAATTATGTGCCATAGTGAAGCACACACAGAAAGGCCTGGAAATCCAGCAACACGTTTATTAATAACAGTGCCCAATTTAGATAATTTAATCCAGGGGATAATGCATTAGTATTAGTGGTTAGCACAGATAGCACATTTCTGGCTTAATGACAAGAGCCATTTGATGTAACTGGAAGAATAAACACTGAGAACTACAAAGTCAGACAACTAGGGAATAGGGAATAGAAAGGAGAGAGAGTAGAAATCTATCACATTAATGCACTGAAGTCATGGAAAGAAGTAAAACATAATTTGGTTATCTTGTAAGCTGGCATATCCCCCACAAGGGGTCTGGAGGTATCCACACTAAAGGGCCAAATATCTCAGTTGAAACCGATTATGACAAGGAGGGTATATCCTCCCTTATCAGACCCATTTTCAAGTACAATGCCCCCTTCGGCATGTACCTTGCCAAGTACATGCAGCAGTTGGAGAGACCACAGAGATTCCTGACCAGGAAAATCCTATGTCAAAAACCTATCCTATATAGATAGGCTAAAAGCCCTGTCCCTCTACTCAGTCTCATACAGACTGCTCAGAGGTGACCTGTGTCTAGCATACAAGACTGTCTCAGACGTAGCCTTGATGGAGGTGCTGCATATCCATAAGTCAAACTCCACTCGCGCAACCCCCATGCAAGGCCTTAACCTGGTCTGTGGCATTAATAGAACTTGTTGGCAGGATAGATTTGTGTCCAAACGACTCCCCCATCTGTGGAATAGACTCCCCCTCCATGTCAAGCCCTCTTTAAGAGGAACCTGCACAACTGGATGGAAACCAGAAAATATACTCCTGGGATCCCACCTGTGTCCCTGCTAGACAGGGAAAACAGGGGCTGACTTTGTGGGAACATGGGTAAAATTCTTGGCTAGGCTTATAAGGGCCTCTGGGCCAATAGCCTAGTATCATCCTATGAACCTATGATCCTAAGATGCAGAGTGAATGTTGAGGGATTTAGGAGACTGACAAGCAGAAGAGTGCAAGCATTGTATGAGATGAGGTCAGACACTTAGTATCACAGCAGAGAGGATGAGATCCTGGATACATATGGTGGAAATGAGATTCCTTCACACAGCTGTACCATTCCATTTCTATGAAAGCATAAGCAGCTTGTTTATCTGTGATGATCTTGGAGGACAACTTCTGCCCCTCTGAGTCAACAAAAGTCAGTTGCTTAACTGAGGTATTTAGCCCTTTAGTGTGGATGCCTCCAGGCCCTTGTGGAGGATATGCCAGGCAGGGTTCATTGGGAACAGGCCTTGTGTCTGAACCAGGACTGTGTATCCTACAATGGCCGGGTATCCCACAGGCTAAGTTGGGGACTGTTGCTGATGAACAGGAAGTTTCACCATTCAACATGTTGCTATTGTGACAATCGCTAGGACAAGGAATTTACAAAGCTGATAGATCTACACTTATTTTTACCATTCTTTTCCGGTATGTTTTTCCACACATATCTTATCCCATGCACATTTTCCATGGTTCTAATGGAAACCTTCTAATACCTTATTCAGCTATTGAGATGTACACTTTATATAATCTCAGCAGAATCTCAGTGTTTATTTCTCTGACAAAAAACGTTTCCCCCTGAGGATCCTTTTCCAGTCTATGCATCCTTTTGTCCATCGTCCACCACTGAAACATGTTCAATTTCAGCTCCATCTGTATAACCACAGAGTGCACTTCTAATGAGAATGCTTAAGATTCTTTACTCACTGACTCTGTACTTTTTCTCTTCCCAACCTAGCTACTCGCTTATGATTCAGATACACGTACTTTACAAACTAAACACCTTCAGCCCATGAGCAGATGTCCTGCATGTTTTCAATAGCATTAAGAAACTAATGTATTTCATAAGTCTTTGTCAGCAAAGGATTAAAGCTAACAAGTTTTATCCTGTAATCCAGACGGTAGTTCCTCGATCTTGATATGCCAGTTGTGTGACTCTGACCAAGTCATTTAATCAGTGTTCCTAGTCACTCATAAAAATAGGCATATGTCTAGTGGATTTAACTATTTCAAAAATAAATGCATAATTGCAGATCCTAATACAATGTTGTGAATTTCTAAATATAATGTTATATACTGCCGCAAAATAAAATTGTGTCCTTAAATGCTCAGAAATATGTACATAAAGGAGTTGTGCTGAGCAGGAATGATATTTATTCAGCATGTAAAAGCTGTAAGTGTGTCTATCAGCATGGTAAATATGCAAAGCACAAAACTGTTGATTTTGAAAGGATTTAGGAAATAAAATTATTTGTCTTCACTTATAATTTTATTATGAGATGCAGATGAGATAATGATGAATCATAATCATCTCACAGCAACACTTAAATTTTCTATTCAAAAATCCACTTTGGAATTACTAGAAACACTAGAACAATATAAAGAGGACAGAATGTTCCAACATGGTACACGTGTTCATATGACACATGCAGCTATCAAAGGGAGTGTATTTGTTCAAAATCTGGCCCCATTTTTATGTAATTCTGTCGCCACTCAACTCAGATATATCTGTTCAAAGATTTCTAGCTTGAGACTTATTGTGAGGTTCCATGGTAACAAGACAGTTGCTAAAAGCACTAAGACCATCATTTACAGCAGAGATACATTAATGCATGTTACACCTAAGTACCTTATTTTCTCTTCATTGGTTTGTTTTTCTATCCCCTCTGCAAGTGATTCAGTAAGAGCCTGCCTTTCTTATGGATTTTTTCAAACTGGTGTAAAATCTCATCTTGCATATATTATATGATTAATTTAGGCAAAATGAACAGGAAGAAGTTGCTTTGTTTTATTTAATGTCATTAAATTACAGCGGTCTTTATAATGGACTGGAATAGTATTTTGCCAGCTTTCACCTAAATGCTTGGGTCCTACTTTTCTTATGCTCTGGTTATTACTACTGCTAAAGCATCATATGCCAATTAACGGTAGCACCAACCACTCTGGTAAACAGCTGAACATAGAGCAGTTTATAGATAAAAAGTAAACTTTTTTTTATTCAAATGAAAAACAAAATTCTGGACCATTCAAAAGTATTATCACAAGTAGAATACATACGTAACAGTTGCAGCATATTTGTGAGAGAGCGAGTGTACCTACATGTATACACATACATACACACACACACACACACACATATATATATATATATATATATATATATATATATATATATATATATATATATATATACATATACACAAAAACACACACACACACACACACACACAATATGTATACATATGCGTTATATGACTGGCTGAAAGACAGATAAAGAGGTACTTCCCCATGATGTGCAACAGGTGATGGAAATATAAAAAGTATGTTACATTTTACTGTTCTCCCTGCTTCATTAGTTACAGGAAGCACAGTTAAATGTATATGACTGCTGTCTCCTCCCTAATAATGTGCAGTCATTAAATCACTGTAAAAAAAAATACTGGAAATGTTTTGGTCCTGCAACATACCAGTAATTGGTAAAAATAACGAGAGAGCACAGAAATTTGAGAAGATGCTTCTCTTATCTAAAGTACTTATGTGTACACACACACACACACACACACACACACACACACACACACACACGCGCGCACACACACACACACACACACACACACACACACACACACACACACACACACACACACACAAAAACATGCATGGCTTAAGACTGTCAGAGAAGTGAAGGAATGCATGTTGGCACCAGGGAATCCAAACTCTCCCACCTATACACCAGAAAATGCTTGCATCGATTTAAGACAAGGGGTTGCTAGGCAAGACACTGCAAATATTCTTGTGCTTTTATGATATTTTCCTTGTATTCCTCAAGACAGAGGCAAGTGTCACAGAAGTAACAAGACAGTCCCAGTGTCTGATGTAAATACTGAGTAACTCAAAGGGTGTGGAGTGGGTTGTAGTGGTGATCAGTGTAAAGCATTCAAATGTAAAAGTGAAGAAAACTTGCAAACGTTTTGGTGAAGAAATCCTTCCTGATTAACTCTGGAGTTTAGATTACTGGATTATTATACAAACTACTAGTGTGAGTACTGGTAGCTCAGAACAGACTGCAGAAGCAGTATGGAAAACGAAAATACATTGGAAAAAATCTGAGCAGGTGATTATGGGCCAAGAAAAAAGTACACATGGGGAAGAAGGAAATACTTGTATACAATGGTTTTTGCAGCTTTGGGGGGGGGGGAGGAGATTTGATGTGAGCTTTAAAATTCCATAGTTATTAAAAGCAGTTTAAAGTCAGACAAGTAAAACTAGTATCAGATTTAAAATTCCCATTTACTCAGCCATTGCAGCTGACTGACCATCAAAGCCATCTCTACTCCACATCTATGGCTATTTTTTAAAATAACCATCACAGCATGGTTATCATTCAAGTAGTCAAGAGGAATGAGGGTTTGATTTAAACCTTAAAGATTCACCCATATTTATCCCTCTGCAAGTACTAAAGGAATAGGTATGCAATAGGTGGAGAGATGATATATCACTTACTTGAGAGTGTGCTATAAATCTTCGTAGAGGTCAGTTTAGCTTGCAAGTTATGACATCCAAGAGATGCACCCTGCCCACTCCCCCAGGAAGAGGTGAGCAGGCTGGCCTTCATTATTTCTCTGTCGCCCTGGTCAGTTGTTACAGAAACTAGATGACTAACTGAACCCAAGTCATCCAGGTCATTCATAGGACTTTATATCTCTTGTGCATTGGAACTAGCTATTTCATCTCAAAACCTACATTCAATCTGAAGTGCACAGTTTAGAATTAAGTGGCCTTTTTCTGCAAAATACAAATGTTTTGTTAAAAAATACATACATGACTATTGTTTCAGTGTTTATAAACAGTTTTATATGGGCCAGTGTAAAATAGTTTTTCTCTATCCTTTCTAGATGTAAGAACATTTAAAAGTGTTCACTATTTTATTATTTTTAATTCACAACTTAGTACTCAACTGCTAACCATAGTCCAAAACTCCAAACTCATTTTAAGATTTTTTGCTAATTATGTAGTTACTGGATTACTTATGTGTGTATATCCATACGTATCTGTTTACTTCTTTACTTATTTACATTTTAAGATTTTTGGCTAGCTATGTACTTTCTGGATTACTTATGTGTGTATATCCATACGTATCTGTTTACTTCTTTACTTATTTACATTTTAAGATTTTTGGCTAATTATGTACTTACCGGATTACTTATGTGTGTATATCCATACGTATCTGTTTACTTCTTTACTTATTTACATTTGTTAACTTAGAATGCCCAGCTGGGAAGACCCACTTTTGGTGGAGATTTAGGGAGAAAACTCTCTGGTACATAACAAAAACAGGGAATATATATACAACATTCACAGTGTCAAATATAGCTGCAAACAGGGCATCAAAGCCAAATACAAAAATAAGACGACAAGAAGGAAAGCAGGGATGGTATGTATTTTCTTGTGCATATTACAAACATACAGAATAGAAGTAGGAGACTGACTACTCTGGACAGCATGGTGGCTGTGATGTGCTCTCTATCTCACAGCCTGAGGGTTCAGTCATGACCTCCATTCATTGTCTTTATGGAGTCTGCATATTCTACCCATGCTTGGGTGGGCTTTCTGGTGCTCCAGCTTCCTCTTCCTATCAAAAAGATGCTAACTAGTTAGCAATACTGAACTGCCTATACAGACATATAGTATTCCCTTGTGTTCCCTGGCATGTTTGGAAAGCATCCATAGACCATCCAGCTTATCAGGATAACAAATGATAAATAAATAAATACATAAATAAATACATAAATAAATAAATTAAACATTATGCAAGACCAGACTGGTAAAACACCTAGCCAACTGTAAGTATTCAAACGCTACATATAATTATGAAGTGAAAACAACTAGGAATTGAAAAGACAAAAGAAAGAGTCTATTAATCTAATTAGTGAATGTTTACTGGATAAAGCTTTACCTTGGCAATTTTAACTTGTCGATATTCAACTTGTCAGGCATTGATTGGCATAGAAGAATACAGTGTATGTGGTCTTTTTTTCTGTCATTGTGCATTTTGTATATTGTGTATATTTAAACAATAGAAATGGGAGTGCTGCAGGGGGATTGCTCCCCTGCAAACACTCTTTTACAGATATTTTGCAGGGCTCGAGGCTTTGACTACTTATTTTTGTCCAGTTCAAGCTTCAGACATCTGTAATTCAGAAAGATGTGGTGGTAGTGGTTATAGTTAGCTAGGTGTGTTACCAGTCTGGTCCTGCATAATATTTTATTTATTTATTTATGTATTTATTTATTTATGCATTTATTTATTTATCTATCATTTGTTATCGGGTGGCACAGTGGTGCAGCGGTTAACGCTGTCGCCTCACAGCAAGAGGTTCTCTGGTTCAATTCTTGGCCGGGGTGCCTTCTGTGTGGAGTTTACATGTTCTCCCTGCGTTCGCGTGGGTTTTCTCTGGGTACTCCGGTTTCCTCCCACATTCTAAAGACATGCTTCTGGAGTATTCCTCCCTGGGCCTCTGCTGAAAACAGGATCTGTGGAACCTAGTCGGACTTTCCCAGTCAACAAATGTTAAATAGAATAAAATATAATAAAAATAGAAGTGTCTAGTATAGAGAATAAGCTAACTGCAACAACTATACTATTTGAAAATGGCTGACGATACTATACTACTTGTAAATGACTGACGATTAATCAAAAAGTACAAATAGGTGACAAAATAAAGACAGAAAAAATAATACTATACTAGTTCGAACAAAATAACTTCAAAATGGCCCCACATGTGAGGCAGAATGTTACTAATAATTATGCCATTTGAGAGACAACTGAAAAGCCCAGTCCAGTTTCTAATATGCCCCAAAGCACTGTCTATTTAAGTGACTTGCTCAAACAGTATGGTCATGGCAACTGAGGTAATGAAACCCCAGACAACTAGATGCAGCTCATTGCCTTAATCCTTTGCAGTAACTTCCAGACATTAAGTTAGTTCTGCCCCTAATAAAGGCTGACAACACTATCTTCGTAGTTCATAAGGAGTTACTAGGCAAGCAGTTCAGGAGACCACAAAGCAGTCTAGCCTAGTTTTCTTAGAGCACTGACTGGTTAAGTGACTTGTTCATAATCACACAGTAGACCAATGAAAGTTGGTTTGAGACGTAGGAGGAGCTTGTTCTACAGGCATGGCATGGGATGCCCTGGATTACATACCTATCCCACCAATGAGTCATTTACTTCTTGATGTGTTGACGCAGGTTGAGATCCCCAGTACAGGTGTTTAAACAGACATTAGTTCTGGTAAGGTATAAGAATTCAAATAGGACAGGGTCCTACATGATTTAAAAGCAAGGAGATGGGAAGACAATGAGTAGAAGGACAAGTCTGCCAATCATTTTACTTAAGAATTTGTAACTCCTCACAGTAACTGATGTGCTTAGAAAAGTATACGCTGAAAGAAGCATTATATTTATTGATGGGTCTTATAAGTTCGAAGGTCCGTAGGCAATTACAATACAAACAGCCATAGCAGGCCTTTTTAAGCCTAGCCATATTTTCCATTTTCCCATTTGTAAATGAATGGATACATTATCCAAGGGCAAATATTTAGGCTGGCCATATTTTCCCATTTATACATAACAGCATATGTTACCTTGAGGCATATAGATATGTTGAGGTGGAAGAGCATTTACAAGCTGCCTCTGTCCAATAGAGAAATAGGTGCCAGTCAGGGGGTAAATTTCCAATTCCCATCCACTGGTCTAGGTTGCATTTGAATAAAGTCAGGGATAAACTCTGTTTTACATGAATAGGAAGTCTGTTCTGTACCAGGGGTAGTCTTTGGGACACATACCCATCCCTCAAATGTGTTTTATTTATGTTGTAGCCAAGGCTATGTTCCTTCATTTGGATGTTTCGAATGCTGTTAAACTTGTGGATGTGAATTAAGTGCATCATTCCAGGACCAGATGCCACCTTGTAGGCCAGGCATGAACCACCGTTCAGCAGTCTGTATGAGACTGAGTATGAGGATAAGGCTTTGAGTAGGTTCAGGTAGGCCATGTGATTCACAGCTTGTACTCATTTTCTGAGGAGCCTCTGTAGGTGTTCCGTTTGTTGCTAATGCTTGATAAAGTACATAGCAAGGAGAGCACTGTACTCAATGATCAGTCTGATGAGGGAGGAGTATAGAGGGACAATGACATCTCTGCACCTGGAAGCCATACCCTTGCTTATATGTTGTGCAGTATACAACAATTTCCTTACAACAGTAAACACACAATGGTCAAAGGCAGTCGCTGTCCACATATGTTACCAAATCTGTAACCACTGAGCCAACTCCCAGGGTTGTATCAAATATGTGGCAATTCCTGGGGTGGCCACCTTACCACAGGATACTATTATGGATTTTTTTTTTTTTTTTTTTTTTTTTGCATTTAGTTTTAGACCATGGTTTTTGCATCAGTTATTAGTTTGCGACAAGTCTTCTTGGAGGATATTTGATTTCTTGCCAGAATCAGTAATTGTACTGAGGTTGCAATCATCTGCAGACTTTGTCAATCAGAGGCCTTTGACATTAGCTTGGACTTCCAAAAAATAAATGCCAAAAAGGAACAGTCCAAAGACCGAGCCCTGGGGAACTCTATTGGTAACTGGACATTTGTGGAGGTAGTGTCCCCTAGTCTGACTTCCTGTCTGTATGAGTATATCTACTAACTATTGCCTATGTACCTTAGTATTTTAATTTATTTCTGGTACCAGAGTCAGTATATTAAATCTGCCTATTAATTGCTTTCATTTGTTTACATTTGTTGGCTATCTAGTGGGTGACATAGGGGTTTACTCCTAAATATATCAGAGTGTTGGCAATGCCCAAATAGGGAATAGTGCTGAATGCCTTGACCAGGTCAAGATAAACAGTGTGTAACATTTTGCCTACACCCATAGCTTTGGTGACTCTTGAAAAAGTCTACCAGGTTTCACAGACACAATCTGCCCTTGAAATATTCAAACTGTGATGGATCCAGTGTGAAGATTTCTTATGTTTTTACTTACAATATCCATGATAATTATTTCCCTGTCTTTGCAAATGAGTCTAGTCAGATTACTGGGTCTGTAGTTACCCAGGTCACTAGATAGTCCACCCTTGTGCTGAGGAATGACTGTTGCAGAGTTCTCATTCCTGGGAGCAAAACCAGTCTGGTAAGATCACTCTAGCTCTGTGAAACAAGACTATGCTCCTGACAACTTTGTTATTTTGTATACAAGTATGCAGCAATCTGAGGATTCATAGCATTTAGAAGGAAAGAAAAGTAAGACATGAAGAAGTTCACACCAAATAACAAGGAAGACAAAGAAACTGATAAATGCCTGTAAATTAAAGAGAATACAGTCTAAAAAGCATACTGCTTTGTTAAGTAACACACAGATTACAAGGAATGATCACATTTTTTAATCAGAAAACCTTCAGTCTACAGAAAATGGCAGCATTCTTTTGAAAGAGAAGGTAGAAAAAGGAGGCATGGGGCAGATGAAAAGGAAGAAATCAAAACTGAACGTGGAAGGATTGAAGAACATTACTATAAGAAAAAAGAAAGACAAAAACTGACAACATGGCACAAGCTGTGGATATAAAAAGCCAGCTGGATGAGAATTGTTTGCTTGGAAATGTAATAAACAATGAAAACAGTGGAATTTATAAGACTAATGGTGATGACTATCATTCTTTTGTAACAATTTATACAACAGATATTATTGAATTAGAAGGTAAAGATTCTTCAGCTCTGGTCAGAAAAGATATCCTTGCAACTGGAGATTCAAATACTAGAGGAGGTGATACTTACATTTATGGAGAAGATAAAGAACATTGTATAGTGTTATGCTTTGCAAGAGCAAAAAATAGAAGATGTGAAACAAGCATTAGAACGCCTTAAAGTAAGGAAGTACAGATTTGTTTCTATTCATGTCACCACAAATGATTTCATCCACAAGGACTCTCTGACTGTTAGTATGGAACTTACAGCCCTCTTAGATAGCATAGCTTGTTCAGGTGTTAGAACATATTTTCACTAATTAAGTATAGTGTGGGACAGGATCAAGAGAAATGTGAAGAAAATTTATATAAAGATATTGAGCATAATAGGAAAAAAATTCATAGATACATAAAATGTGGAAGGAGTAAAGACATGCTAAGTGCTAAACTGTGTGGAGATTCTAAAATTTATTCTCAGACACAACAGATTATAGAGATATTTACAAAATCTTAAACAGTTTGGCTGCACAAAGGGGGGGGGGGGGTGATAACTTGTCCTAGTGACATCCTGGTAACCTCAGATACTGAAATCAAATTAAATTATGTTGAAAAAGAACTATGCAAACTGGATCCAAACAAAGCTCAGGGAGGAGACGGAATTAGAAATAATGACCTGAGAACACTTCAACAAGAACTTACAGTACCGTTATATCTATCATTTACTAAGTCATATAAATATGGGGAGATCCCTCAAGACTGGAGACATGCACTTATTAAACCTGTCTTTAAGGAAAACTAGGGAGTGGGACGAACCTAGAGTCAAACAGACTCATAAGTCGACTTTCATGCTGTGCGAAAATACTGGAGAAGGTAATACTACCTATATTATTGTCGAAATTGGAACGTTTGGGACTTGAAACCACATATCAGCATGCATATGTAAAAAATAGATATATTACCACCTGTAACATGATGTTCGATAACAATATAATAACAGCCATGAATGAAAATTGGTTCTATAATGTAATTTATATAGATTAAACTTCAGAATTCAACAGAGTCATCAGTAAATTAGAACTAGGTATTGATGTCCTCTTGATAAGATGGATAGCTGCATGGCTTACAAATAGAATATGGCAAGTATAATCCGGCAACTGGACAGGTGGAATTGTTGGTAACAGTCAGGGTGTCCCACAGGACACTGCTCTAGGCCCACACTTGTTTAGATTGTATCTTTCAATTCCATTTGAGGTGTTCTACAGTCTGCATGGAGATGACTTGAAATTGGGTAAATTGATTACATGTGTTACAGTTAGGGCATGTCTGAAAAATGACTTGACTAAATTGACTCTTTGGGCACAGGAGAATAATATGTGATAAATACATCAAACACTAAGCATATGAGATTTGGGAGACATAAACTGAAATGTGAATATTTCAAACATCACACAGTGAATGACGCTGTAGATTTGTTTAAGGACCTGAGTATATGGGTAAATCCAGCTTTGAGTTTTTCTAATCATATCAACCAATTGGTTAATAATAGTTATAGAACTATAGGTTGTATAAAAAAAATTATAAAGTCTAGGAAATCAGAAATTAAGTCACTGTTTATTAATTACATTAAACCCAAACTTGAGTATGCAATAACAATATGAAAACCTTATAAAAAAACAAGCATGAGTAAACTGGAAAGAGTATGGTGGAAATATACCAAGGGCATCCATGGATGGGAAATTTTAAGTTATTATGAAAGACTAAAATATACAGGGTCCCATACAGATATTTAAGAGGAGATCTAGGGCATTTAGAGACAATTACCTCTGGGAATATTTGAGGTTATCAAAAAGTACTAGAGAATCATCAGACAACCTATGTAGAAGATTCTATAGGAATGAGAAGTATATTCATTGGTTCTCTGAAAGAGCAGCTGATGCATGGAACAGACTACCATATTACATTAAAGCAAACACTAGTTTAGCTATTTTTAAGAACAGCCTGAAAACTTATTATGGGAGCAACAGTTTTGGTATACTGGCAGGCTAGAAGGGCATTAATGCCCATGCTTGAAATATTTTTATGTATGTATTTTAGATGTCTGTATAGGTCAGGATTCATGTTATTTAGGTGGCATTTGGGAGCAGTAAATTTTGCTTTGGAAAGTACATTGAGAACCTGCATGTTAGTGATAGCCAGGAGCATTATGGTTGAGATTATTTTTTTTTTTTTTGGGGAGTGGCTGAAGGAAGGAGTGGTGGTGAAGATGGAGCTAAATGTATCAGCCAGTAATTTGCTATATCCTCTGGTTCCATATAAGTGGTTCTGTTTTACAATTAGTTCTGCACACTGTTAGGTATGATGGATGTGTTCAGGAGAACTAAGACTTCTTTAGCTTCAAAGGAAATGCCTTTTGCAATTAGTTGTGCCAAGTAAAAAAGATTTCTAAACTGCAGTGGAGACATCATGATCAAATGATAACTGAGTTATCAACAGAAGTGCTCAACTCCCTAAAGACCCTAAAGACAGTATCAGTTTAGAGAGTTGTCTTACTTATATGATAGGGGGTGTAAAAGTTTCATTTGCCAAACAGAACATGCTCTACACCTGTGCTCTTAGCTAAAAAGCATTGTTATTACACCAACAGCTGGCAAAGTCAAGTCCTTGCTGAAGTAACAGTTTTTGAAAATGTGACTGACAATTTATACCCAGTTTATAGTCATCAGCAAACTTCGATAACCACAAGCCTGGAACATTAAACTGGATACCAGAGAAATAGATGCCAAAACAGTGAGGGAGGGTGTGATTCCAAGACCTGAAGGATACCACGGATAACTTTTTTATATTCAGAGAAAACTCCTACATATTCACCTACTCAAGCCCTGAATGTATTACTAACATTCTTGCAGATAAATACAGCTCCTGCTTCTCTAAACTTCCAATACAAAGAATCCAAACTATACCCCCCTAATTATTATCAATGAATAGATATAAAAGTATTCTACAAACTAATAACTTCAGCTTTGTGGGCCAAGATAACATACAGGCTGTTTCCTGGACAGTAGGGAATACCACCTATCAGACCTCCTTCTTAAACTATCCAACCACAGCTCCTCTACTGGATATGCACCAGGATCCTTGAGATTAGCTTATGTAGCTCTCCTCCATCCAGATGGTCCAATGATGGACCCTGTTAATTATAAACTGGCCTCACATGCAAGGTGATGGAATGTATCATCATCATAGACCTCATAAATAGGGACATAGGAGACATAAACACCTAATATTCTAACCACTCTGGCTTTGTGAAGTTTAGGTCATTAGTAAACTCAGTTGAATTTTTGAAATTGCCTCAGAAGCACTGGATGAGGGTAACTCCATGCCCACAGCACTCCTCAAGTTAGCTAAGGCTTTTGATGGTATTCCCCATCTGGCATAATCAACAACTGGTTAAACTCAAATGAAATCCCTATGTAGCCCTCTGGATTGCTTCTTGGATAAGGAACAGACAACAGGAAACATGCTATCATAGGTGTACAGGACCTCTCTATTTGGAGTCAACGTCTCTGATGTAAAATCTGAATTTAAAGCCAACAAGCTGACTATAGTTGCAGAAGATTGCAAGCCAAATGCCATCAACACCCTCCTTGAAGGTACCAGGATGAGGGGGCCTAACTTGAAAAAATCCGTAGTGTCAGGAACATGGTCTAAAGCTGATCACCAGTAAATGTAGCATCATGCAGTTTGGGAAACAAGAACTCCCGTGCACTTACCATATAAACACTGCCACGCAGACCATTAAAATAGACACTTTCATAAGAGCACTGGTCATGTCCATGGATAAAGAGCTCTCATTTGATCACTGCATACCAACTATCAAGAGGAAAGCCTTCTATTTCACCCAACCTGATCATTAAGGGCATCATCTCTTGGTCAAAAGAGGTCATGATTCTACTCTACTCATCTCTCATCAGGTCCCTACTACAATATAGTAACCTTTAGTATCTGTCTGTCCAGGTATCTTACAAAACTTGAAAAAAATGTGTGGCTTCTCACTAAAACAAATCTCAGATATCAACTCCCTATATTGCTTAGAGCATCTGAAATCCCTGTATCTCTTCTTTTTTCTTGAATAGCTACTTCATGTCATCATATACATTGTACATTTTGTGCAGTATGCATGCATGGTCCACTTGTTTTACTTTTTCCTTGGGAGTTGGTCCTCAGTTTCCTTTTATTCGTTTACTAATTTCCCATTATTCAAAAAATAAATAAATAAAAACAAAAAAAATAAGGTATAATCAAGTGCCAGGAATTACAAGCATTTTTGGTTTGAATCAAAACATTTTCTAGAAATGTCTTTAATTTTAACATGTGTCATACATTTCTCCTCATAATATACACCTAAATTACCAGTCCACTATTTAGGCTTTCTTAGATTTTTTCCAATCTTCTTACCTTCCTCCACATTAATCACTCAGGCATTACAGCATCCTGATATCCCCAGTTCTCATCATGTTTTCTACTACTCATCAATTTGTCTCTATTCCCTTTAGCTCCTCCATAAACATTGTTACCTCCTGTATATTTGGTTCCTGTATCTCTTCTTTGTCTTCTATAGACATAGGGACTTAAGCTATTCTGAAACATAAATAGGATTTGGTATGACAGATCCCCTCCCAAGAAATTCCTATCCTCTGGAGGAAACTCCCACTTTCTGTAAAACCAAGCATGTCCCTCAGTATCTTCAAATCTAAATTAGTCAAAAGGTTGAGAAACCATAAATCTGCCCCAGGCCTACTCACCTACCCCTTGTGGACAAGGAGAGTAACTAGCTGGATGCACCTGTGAGACTGCAGTGGCTAGGCTTTAAACGGCTTAACTGGTCCATTACCCATAGACCTATGAGTACTGTAGTCTAAAATGAATCTAATAACCTATAACCGAAGAGAAAATGATTATACTTTTTAGCTAGAATGACGTTTACAGACTTATACTAGTTTCCTGATCCTTGCTATGCTGAAAAGAAACAGCATTTTGTTTATAGCTGCTGAAATATACTAAAAGACATATGCTTTATCTTAAAACTATACTGTGTAGGATGTATAACTCTTGGGAGACTGTGTGTGGTTTAATAGTCCCAAGCAAATGCATACAGGCTGTCCTCATTGTTCTGGATTCAGTTATTGATGTTATTGTTAATTAATCATTTAAAATTCGCTTTAAAAAGTCTGCGGACCATGCTGATGAGTGTGTCTGTGTGTGTGTGTGTGTGTGTGTGTGTGTGTGTGTGTGTGTGTGTGTGTGTGTGTGAAATTTCAATATGAAAAGCACAATGCTTATTCCCAGACATTTTCCTGGTCTGTTACTACATTAGTAGTGATATTGTTTCAACAGTGTGACTGACAGTGTATGGGGGCTTAGGGGGGATTGCACACACCAGTGGCTCTGCTGGACAGTAGCGCAGGGAACTAATGGCTCTGCTGGACAGAGGCACAGGGAACTAATCTAAGGGGGTGGCGAAAGCCAATACATTCTGGCTAGGCTTATAAATGCCCTTGGGCAGATAGCCTAGTACTTACCTATGAACCTATGAACTTATAAGAACAAAAGGCTGTAGGTTCTGTCTACATATCAGGTCTATAGATTCATCTTCTATTACTAAAGTAGCAATGCACTGGAGAGGTATTTATGAGATGTCATATGCCATGGTGGTAGCCTAGATGGATGTTAAAGATCCCATAGAACATAATAAAAAGAGGAGAAACTTTACTAAAAGTAGACCAAACATATTATTGCAGACAAAACACTCTATGCCTTCAGACAATTCCCTTTCATCCTTTATCTTACACACTCTCCCTTTTAACCTCCCCTTCAAACAGAAAAAAAAAAAAAAAAAAAAATATTTTTATAGTAATCTTTTATATTGTTAACTGGATAACCTTGCTTGTAATTTTTTTTTTTCTTTTTTTTTTTTGGCTCACTTTTGTATGTACTCTTTGCAAATTGTTTTCCCTTACTTTCTTGTAATATAGCGAATGTATTTCTTAAACTCTGGAGCTTAACTCCTCGGGCCTCTACTGAAAATGGACATGTATCCAGCTAGACTAGCCCGGTCAACAAATGTAAAATAAAATAAAATAAAAATAAAATAAAATAAAAATAAATAAAAGAAAATTAATAACAGAAAAATGCATCATATCACCACCCTTTCCAAGTCTGCATAACAACATCACTTCCAATTTCATATGCAAAACATAAAATATAAGCAACTGAACAATATCATATATAATCTGCAGAAGTCTATTGCTGTCTACACTTTCTTACAAACCATAGGACATTATATTAATTTTTAACACCTGAAATTCAGGGCATGACAATTTATTTGCAAATCACAAAATAATTCATTCTATTATCACTTGAAAGAAAGTATGGTGTAGCAAAACCTACCTCGTATTCTGTTCAGATGTCCCTCATTAGGATAAACACTGCCTCAAATCTACCTTGAAAACTGGCCATAAGTTTAGTTGGATTAGACATGTTACCATACACTCATACATAAATAAATGTATCTAACTAGTACTTCAATTATTATTTATTTCAATTCAATTATTTTTATAATATTTAATGCACTTTCATTTTTAAGTGAGTTGTTTTTCTGCTATGAGGTATGCATGTCAAACGTCCTCACTGTGTCCATGTGGGTTTTCATAGCTGCTGTGATTTATTTCCAAAGATGTGCCATACCTATACTGGCAATCCTCCAAACTGCCCACAGATATGTGTGTGTGTGTGTGTGTGTGTGTGTGTGTGTGTGTGTGTGTGTGTGTGTGTGTGTGTGTGTGTGTGTGCGTGCGTGCGTGCGTGCGTGCGTGTGTGTGTGTGTGTGTGTGTGTGTGTATGTGTGTATGTATGAGTGCCCTCTTCAGGATTAGTTTCACCGTCTTGCACCTATTGAGTTACTGAGTGGATAGAGTGAGCCTGGCTCCCTACACCCCTGAAAGTGATTAAGTTTGTTACTTGAAAAAGAACAAATGCATAAATATGTTAAAAATACATTATTTCATTTATTGCATTTTCATTTTTTATTTTTCTGTTTTATTTTTGAAGCCTTTCTCTGTGGATCCACTCTGCAAAATGTACTTGTCTTAATGTTACCATGGATGACAAAAACATAAATAAGCAAACAAATAAGCAAACAAAGAAATAAACTAGTTTCAGTAAGGCCTGCTATGTACACAACAATATCTGGCAGAGCAAGCATTATAGTGACATACCGAATCACCCACTGGTGTTATATGGCCAGCAATAGAAGTGTAGGGTCTGTGCACCCCTCAAAAAAACAATTATTTCCCTATAACTCCTAAAATTGTGCTTAGCAAATGGCCTCACTGTATCTTTTTTCACTTTTTATTGCATGTCTTTGTAGTTTAATGTTTGTTTTAATTTGTTCCCCAATTTTTTAGAAATCATAATGCATTTTATTATGCATTTATTTATTTATTTATGTATTTACAGAGGAATATTTTGCATCTTATAGTTTTAAAAATGGATAGATTCCTGTCAGTGAATATGTATTCACTGAATGAAAGTGTGTGTGTGTGTGTGTGTGTGTGTGTGTGTGTGTGTGTGTGTGTGTGTGTGTGTGTGTGTGCCTATGCATGCTCATTTTTTCCTATGGTTGAAATATGAAACATTGTAATGCTGTTCTGTACAATAAGCACTATTTGAAAATACCTGACATGTACTCTTCTGACTGCAGCTGTGACATGGGGGGAAGCTCTGATGGAGCTATGACATTTTGCATTCCACTTTTTAGAAACAGAGAAGTAATGCATAGTATTTTAAAGTAATTCTGAAAAGAAGAAACATTTGGCATTGTAGTGCTTTTCTTACTGGTCTGGATCTGTAGTATTTTGTAGCATATTTCATGAGCTGACACATATAGTTTAACCTCATGGTAATATCCTGTTTTTGTAACTGCTGTTCTGAAATATGTAAACTCTGCTTTTTGACTTAAGTTGCGACATGGAAGGATCCTAGTTTAGTTATAATATTTTACTTTGTACTTTAAAGCAATAGAGAAATAACTTACACAATTAAAAATATAGGGACTGCAGATTGTTAGCAGCATCAGACTACTGGAATGGAGCTGTAACATAAAGCAAGTTAAAATCAATATCCAGTAGTTAACTAAAAAAATAAAATTAAGTTCACTATATAAGGACTGCTCAAGCAGTGAAAGCATGAGGAAAAACCAAGCACAGATGCAATGAAATAGATGATAGTTCTGATAGGACCTCTCACTGATAGCAAATGTAAAAGGCCACAAAATAATGGTTGGGCTTTGGAACTACTAAATGGTGACCGGCAAGTCTGATAGTGTAATCACAAAAGTAGAGAAATAAGGCAATAACAAGCTTTAAAGCTACATGATTATGTTTGATGAGAGTCTGTGTTGTCTACTCTTCTTTTTTTCTTTTTAATCAGGCTTTATGCAGCATTATCATCCCAATGTTTCCGGGGCTTAACAAATCAAATCTTTGTACGTTTCTGAAGGTTACTTGCTAAGTCAAATTGGTGACATTTTACATAGACTTCAAGCTGTTTCCTTCTAACTAACTGTGATGATCATATTAATTAAGGCTGTCTATGGAAGGCTCTGAACACTGCCCTGTCATTCAAACTGCTTACCATGGCTAGCTTCTACACTTGCACATTTGAGAAAGTGGACCTTTGCAAAGTTGCTTTAGAAAAAACATCTGTCAAACTTAAAAAGATAATTAGGTTTGCAGCATGAAATAGTGCCGCTTTTTCTCAAGCACTCTTTTCATTGGCTTTCTTATCATGTCTGCATCCATAACAATCTACCAATTCTTTCCAACACGTAGCCTAATTACTTCCCTTCCTAGGAATGGAATAGTCTGTTATGCACTATAAACTCTAAACAATAAGTATGCTTTTTAGATAGTAACCATCTGTGTTTCTGATTAGTGGCCACTACACAGAGCCAGTGATTTAATGAACATGCCACCATGGCTTACAACACATTGATATTTCAATCACACTTTACAGAGACTATCAGTGTCTTGGTTTCCAATGCTAAAATAATAAAAAGGATTAAGAAAATACGGTGGTGGCTTTAACTTGCACCTGCATTTGAACTTCTGCATGTCATTGCTGCATGTTAATCCCAGTCGTAAAAATGGCCCTTAAGGTTTCTACTAGAGAGAGAGAGAGCACGACCTTAAGAGCAGTGAATGGCAAGTTTTTTTTTTTTTTTTATGCAATTAGCTAGAAAGCTAGAAGGAACTGAGATGAATGTGTTTATTTAATTTATTAACCAATTGTGTTTGAGTGATCCAAATACTCTTTTCAGCCATGACTCAGAGCCAGAAGCACATAGATGCAAATGTAAACTTTATAAAATATGCAGTGTGATGCAAATCATTAAAAGAAACATAAAGAATTAGCAAATATATAAAGTATTAGCACCATCATAAAGAATAAGCTCATACGATTTAAGTTCCGTAAACTAGGCGAAGATAATAGGCTTTCAGGTACAGGGTTTCGTTTCTACTTCTCTCACTCCTTTCTTTGTTGAATACATTTGAAGAAATTCACCTTGCAAGAATCGTAGTCATTCACCCCATATGCTCAAGGGCCTAGAATCTAGGCTTATGTTGTTTAGCTTGACTATGAGCTGTTAGAATCCAAATCACATGTCTGTTGCTTGGGCCGGAAAAAACACTTAAGACTTTCACAGTTATACTCTTTTGTACGCTGTGACCTTGCTTCTCCATACTACATGACAAGGAGGGCTGTAGAATACAATTTCATATTTCGCAGTGCTAGACTGTCTCTTTTGTATGAAGGTAGCTTACAGTCTATCCATGAGTCGTGTTGTGAGTCACACATTTGCTCCCTCTTACACTGAGCTTGATTTCTCTAATGTAAGTGAGTCATTGTCAGTAATGCAATGCCTATCACCTGAAGGGTATGTTATTAATGTGGGTCCTTCTAGTTCTAGGACGCTACTAAAATAGTTATATATCTGCCAGTATATGCCCATGACTAAAGCTGCTCTTTCTGCAACATTATTAGCTCCTGGGGAGCACACATCACTCAGAAAGTGATGTAAAGAATACAAAATTGCTGCAACTTCTCATTTTCTGTGTGTTTCAGAATGAGATGACCTTTATCTATGTTGGGAAGGAAATACAGTCTCTATTGTTATTCAAAGAGCAGCAAGCCACAGCCTTCTGCTTGCCTGTAGCAAAAAGCTGTTAGATAAAATCAGTATCTTAAGACATGCAAATCAGGGAAACTATTATCATAGCATCTTAAGAGCCTACAGCTTGAATGATTTGTTTCATTACCTTGCATTTATCCACATTTATTTCATATTTTCATATAACTGCTGTCCATGCTAACTTACTGTGTTCGTATATTACCTGCATGCATCATATTTTACAAAGTTTAATTTCACTTCAGAAGTTCATTAGAGGTGTGAAACAAAATATTATCTGAGAATAAGTTTTCACTCATTTTCAGAGAACAGTTTGCTTTTGTTCTCAAATGTACATTAACTTGACAGATTATATAGCTTGCATGGTAAAATATTAACAGTTTACAAGAGAATAAAGCATTTTTACAAGGGAATAAAGCATATGCATCACAATTAATGTCACTATGTGCAACAGGAATACAAACTACAAAACAGAATTTATCATGTGACAATGTGCATAGATAGAACAGTAAGTTTATAAGTAAATGCATTTGCAGGGAATTTAAGCACCTTAAATGCATCTCTATGTGCTTGAGAATAAGTGCAGTTGTCTCACACGCAGGTTTTATCTGTTATTAACACTCTGGTATTTTGCATGAACATTCTTTCCTGTCTTCCACTTTGGACATCTGAAACAATGGCAACACTATTTGCAGAACATGTTTTGCATAAACATGCATTGTCTGACCAATTAGATGTAGGAAACTAAAATATCTGGCACTACTGACTGACTGTAATCATGATTGACTTACCAGAAAATCATTTGTTGTCTTTTTTTGTGAGAGGCAGGGTGAAAATATGAGACAGAATCAGGAATATTTCCAAGAATTAGGGATAGTGACAGGTATACATTCCTCTAAGGGTACCGCCTACTTTCTTATACACAGATTTTAGGACAAAATCTTCATAATTATCTTTTAATAGTCACATAGCTTGTATTCTGACAACAAAGTAAAGACCAGTCCTTTGCATTGACTATGGGTAGGATTTGTCCTGAACAATCACACACATCCATAAAAAATGTCTTGTATGTGCATGTGAAACAGTGACAAACCCTATCCTCAATGGGGTAAGTAAAAGTGACTTTCCTCTGCTGTTGTTTGATCGCTGTTAAAAATAGTCACTTATTTAGCATGGTACCAGTAATTTTATTCAATGTACTGTATTTACTGAAATTAAATTGCTGTAAAACAAGTATTGCTATGGTTTATACGTGTGTACCTGTGTGTGTGTGTGTGTGTGTGTGTGTGTGTGTGTGTGTGTGTGTGTGTGTGTGTGTGTGTGTGTGTGTGTGTGTGTGTGTGTGTGTTGGGGGATGCAGTGTTAAGAGTAACAAGCTGTTCATGATTTCTTTCACTTATCATCACAAGCATAAGTCTTACACAAAACAGGTATCTGTCTTTGGTGGTTTGTCAGGAGCAGGACATGCATGACAATAACTGCTTATTGGCTATGTAGCAGATCAGGGTAATGTGGCCATTTCACAGTGATTTGCCCTAGCTGAGCTCTTGGCTGTGTTTTTTTTTTCTATGTGGAATATGCATACCCTAGCTGCCTCTGTATGGGTTTACTCATGTGCTCTGGTTTCTTCCAGCATCCCCAAAGACATGCTGTAGGTGAAATGGCACTCTTTCATAGTTTCATAGGTTCATAGGTAAGTACTAGGCTATCTGCCCATGGGCATTTATAAGCTTAGCCACAGAGTGATGGCTTTCGCCTCCCCATTAGATTAGTAACCTGGGCCTCTGTCAACAGGGCTCCTGAAGTGATCCCAGGGTAGAACTTACGATTACCCATCCACTCATCAAGATTTCTCTTGAAGAGGGTCAGAGAGGAGCTTTGTCAAATATGGATTGGCATTCCATTATAGGTTTATAGGTAAGTACTAGGTTTCAGTTATGGTGAACGTGCATGCATGTTTGTGTGTTTGTGTGTTTGTGCATCTTGTGATAGACCTTGCTTTTCAGGAGCAATAACAGTGTGTGTGCTTGTGTGTGTAAACATATCACTGATTTTTATCTGTGGACACACGCATACAGAGGTGTGCACAGAAGGTTGCTATAGCTTGTGTGTGGACTAAGGACAGTGTGGTAATTATTTCATTTAATTCTCTCATAGACCTCAGAGCTGTGCAAAGAAGATCACTACAGGTTTTGTAGGAGAAGTGTACTATTAAGGAGCAACAAGTTGGAATACATTACTGTGATCATTTTTTTTTGTCACCTTCCTCACAACCAAACAGCAGGCATGTACCCAGGTGGCTATCTTTAATGAGTTATTTATTATTTATTTTATTTATTTGACATTTTTTTTTTACCAGGATTGTCCGACTGGACACCAGATGTCCTTTTTCAGCAGAGTCCTGGGGAGAAAAGCTCCACATATTACTGAGTAATTAAATAACAATAGTTAAACAAGTTTGACAATGCTAACAGTAGTTAAAGAAATAACAATAGTTTAAGAGTTGGAAAAGATGTTCTCAGAAGATTCAAAGTAAAAAAATAGTTAACAAGGTTTAACAATCCTTAACAATACCTTTAAGAATTAACAATATTAAAAGAGTTTGACAAGTCGTTAGCAGAAAATTGTTCTCCAAAACATAGTAATTAAGCATAGGTATGGTATATATGCAATCAACATAATAGAAATAAGATTGTACTAAGTATTTACCGTGTGTTCTGTCTGCTTAGGGGTGTAGTATAAGGCAGTAGATAGTCGAGGAAGAATGCTATAGGAGTGCAGTATAAGGCAGTGGAAATGCTTCTAATAAGGGGGCATTGGGTAGTAGGCTAGGTTAGGAGATAGGTTCAGGGAGAGTTGTTGCAATTACATAGATGGTAATCTTGGAAGTGTGATATAAAGAGTTTTTTGAATGTAGCAGTCTGGGTTTGTAGCCTGAGTTGTAGGGTTAGGGTATTCCATAACTTTGCAACTTCATAAGGGAATAGAGATTCCCCTGTGCTGTTTTTACATGGAATGACTTCTACTAGGGCTATGTTACTGGATCGAAGTTCCCTGTTTGTGCTGTGGAAGTTTAGTAGGCCTGTTAGGGTAGGGGTTTTGTCTGGGTGATAGAATTTTTGATGGGCTAGGTTGAGTTGGTGGTAGTGAAGTAGGTTTGGAAATTCTAACCAGTGTAGCTTATGCAGGGATTGACAGTGGTGTGAGCATGATTTAGCATTGGTTCCGAATGTAGCTATTTTGTTGTAGCATGTAGATAGTTTGTTAAGGTCGGTCTTATTGAGATTTGCTAATACTGGGGATGCATAAAGTAGGGTTGATAGGAGGTGAGTTTTGGCTATGGTAATTCTGGATTCTGTGGTTAGAAATGTGTTACTGCGATAGAGACAACCTAGCTTTTTATGGACTTTGGAGATGGTTAGGGTGATGCATTTGCTGTATTTAAGTTGATGGGCAATTGTAATTCCTAGTAGTTTGGCTTTGGGGACAGGAGTTATGGGGATGTTATTGGCTGAGAGGATGGAGAAGGTGGTGTCCATAGTCTTTGTTGGGCTGAATAGTATTAGCTGTGTTTTTTGGGGGCTGAGTATTAGCTGAGAATTGTTTAGCCTGTCTATATATGCATGCTGTCTATATATGTTTGTCAGCAACAGGTTGAAGTGTGTTACTGTGTTCTATCTGTTCCTTCAGTTTTGTCCCAACCTGACATTGTATGGGTACACTGAAGGTGCCTGCCTTTTGGGGGTTGTGGGTGAAGGGGCATACTGTGTATATACGTGACAGCAGTCATTTCAAAATATGACTGTGGCCACTTCTGCCTTCACTCTTCATCCTAGTCTAACACCAGAGGAATGCACATAATGACTATCTTTTTTTGAGTAGATAGGGAAGAACAGGGAGTATTCTCAGAGAATGTACATATACTCCCAAAGTTTGAATTTCTTTCCTTACTCAAGAATTTTATTCAGACCATCACTGGCTTAAAATATTGAGAAAATGCTCTAAAATGTACTTCAGACTATCTAGAACTCCCATGGCTTGGCCTGGCAGCTCCAAACACCCAGCTTAAATAATTTCTTTCCTATACAGTTATTATCCTGCAATCTTGGCCACTTAGGTTGTATTGAAAGATGCAAGGAAAAGTAAAGATAAGGAATAACACTGACTTTCTTTCCTTGGTCAAGACTTTTGTTAATGGCATCAATGTACCTCAGAGCATCTAGAAACCCATGGCTTCTGGAAAAAGCTGAAGATGTGGGGAGGCCTGGATTGGGGGGATACTGGGGGATTTTTGTGGGGGGGGAGCAGTAGATAGTCGAGTAAGAATGCTATAGTGCACTTCCCCTAGAGCACCATTTCACCTAAAGCCATCCCTATTCATAAGGTCGTTGTAATGTAATATCATTGTAAATAAATGTCAGTCACTGTTAATGCCCTTTTTTGAGATAAGCCAACTTGGTATGTACACAAGACCTCTGATTATGAAAAACTACACTTCCATCTGTGCATACTACTCCTAAAGTTTTCTAGCATTAATTAAAAGGTCATGTCGCAGGGGTAGCAGTGACAGAGCGATGGTTAGAATGAAAGTGTCCTGGGGGCCCCCAGCTTAACACTTGCTGAGGGTCACCAAAATGCTATTTCTAAAAACTGAACTAACTGAATTCCACATAATTGGTAGGTGAAGTCTTTATCATGTATTAGAAAATAATACCTAGGACACTACCTGAAGGTACTCAGTATTAGTTTGCCAAACTGCTGCAAAACAGTATGGCAAAATATGTCCAACTGTGCAAAGTACTATGGAAAACAAGTTCAGACTTCAGTGAAAGAATTCAGAGCACCTCAGTTGTAAACACAGCTGTACAGTATCAAAAGGTCTCTTGATGCAGACAACAAAGGTAGGATTGAAAACCTGCTTCAGAGATATGAATTATTCTGTGAGAAGCTGCAAACATTTGTTGCAATGTTTTGCAGTAAGATTACGTTTAGTTATATGGTCTTTAATAAAAATGAAATAAAAGAGTATATGCCTGATTAGTCAACTCAATCTATTTTGTGTGTATGAAATAAAAGAGTAAAAAGGTGCTTCAACAAAGTATTAGTTTAAGGGTGTGCACACTTATCCAACCAGCTTATTGTATGTTTTTTATTTTTTTATATTTTTCTCCTAACAGATTTGTTTGTTTTTCAAATGGACTGTACAGATTATAGGTCACATTAAAGGTGGATAAAGTTTGGAAATGATTTATTGTAGTCTCATTTTTTATATCACAAAAACCTGGCATTTTAACAGGGGCGTGTACACTTTTTTATATTCACTGTAAATTCTGGCCACTGTCTGTGTGGCAGAAGTAGGTGTTTTATTGCCTTAAAAGCTGTAAAACAACATTTCTGCACTTTTTCTGTATCTAGTAACAAATTAAATCAGCCAAAGCTTCATATAGTACAAAAATTATAATTGAGTCTCTCACATCATAACTCTCAGCAGCTTCATGTTCCAGATATGGATTCCATGAATCACAATACACCTCTCAAGCTTCACTTCACTCTGTTCACGCGGTAAATATGTTGACATCCATGCCACAATCATACTACAAGATGATTATGACTGTAGACTCTTTCCTCTGTATTATGACAATTAAGCGTGATCAGATATGCAACTTTGAGTGAAGTATCAATAGGTGTAAGTATAAAGAAATTGTTTTTTGCCAGCTGTCAAAGAACACTATATTTACACTATTTAAGATGGAAACACCTATCTATACTTAATTAGATATTCTTAATTTTATTGGATGTTAGAGGAAGTGGTTGATATACAGTCTAATCACAGGCTGTCAAGATGCTCCAATTCTAATTGTCCTCATGGTCTGGACAGTCCCAGCTGGTATTTTCAACTTTATAAAAATTTTGCAGTTTGCCTTGTTTTTTTTCCCTCCATTAGCAATTCTTTGGGCAAACACATCAGGCTCAGTGTTAACCACAAAATTATTTGTGTATTTTTTAATATATAAAAGATATAGTATCTTATTTATGTTTGTCTTACTGGCACAGGAGTCAGTCATTGAATAAAGCAAGAAGGCTGTAGCTTTGCAAGACATTCTGCTACAGATGTTCCGTGTAGTAATTAACCACAATTTAGTAAGATTAACTCTGCCTTGTTAGGCCTGGCTAAGCCTGTTTTCAACAAGTCCTGGTGGGATTACACAATATTGATATTGAACAAAGCAATGCATTAACAATTTAGCACATTACTACTGAAATACATAATGTCTGTTGTGGTTATCATAATTAAATTCATTTTTTACTTAATATTTTCAAAGATACACATCATTCATATCAAACTATGCAGCTCGAGTAAAAAGCAAGTTTTAACTGTCTCATCTGTACATGATGGGTATGGCTTTAAGTTTTTTAAGTACATATTTCTTAAGCATTGTATCAGATGTATGGTATTTTGTCATTTAAGTTAGTCTGACTTCTTCGAGTTAGAGAAACAAAACAGTCATTAGGTAGCTGTTATGATTACACATGCATATTTTCCTCATGACGTGACAGTTACACATTAGGGGAGGAAATTGTTTTGTACCTTAGAACACCTTTGAGAACTGTTCTTTGCTGTGATAGGATTAATGGCCTTCTCAAACAGGAGTGTCTTTTTTATAGAAATTAACTAAAGTGATGACATTTGGTAAGTTACAATGTAAGTGTTAACACACCCTACAATGTATTTGTTTCATTAAAACGATGTAAGGAAGATATCTATTACAATCAGAACTGTTTGGATTTCAAAACTGAGATGGAGATATAGCTGAAATATTGGGAGTCACCAGCTTCACATGAACTCATTGGATCAAGTAAATATATTTAAAAAATGTATTACAGTGGTTTATCCAAGTGTCTCTCATCTTATATGCATTAAAAAGATGATGAGGCTTGGGTGTTCGTTTAAGTAGTTTATTGTATATAAACACATCAGGATGAATGGCAGGAAAATTGAACTTAGACTATCTAACTAACTGACTGACTACATACATAGATGCTCTCACTCTGACTGCTCACTCAAAATGGCACTCTTACTTGCACGTGCTCAGTACTTATATGCACGTGCCCACTGACTGGAATGCTTCTTAAAGGTATATCACACACTCTGATTGACATCCTCCCTCTTTACTGAGCTGTCTCATATAAAAAATGACACTGGATTAGGCATGCAATTGTACAGACACTAATAAAGAAAACAACAGTCATGTCCAGGTTACCGTGTATCTGGAACTAGGTTTCGAGATGCGACCTGATCTCGTAAAATAATAGTTAGGACTGGGTTTAGCAACAGGGACAGTCACTGGGGAATGTTCTACTTGGGGACTGTCAGGGATTTTCTCAGGAACAGGGATTGCTGACAGAATGTCCTCTGAAACAAGAACATTGAACAAGTCACTCAGAACTAAACTCTTTGTCACAGGCAAGATGCTGTAACACTGGTTTAGACACTGGTGACAAATGCTTCCAATTTCTTCTAGATTCCACTCCTTGTGATTCCACAATGTACTATCTCAGCTCTTGATACTAACTTTTCAGAAATCCGATGCGATCAAAACCTTTTCATGTCTGCATCCTTACTATCTTCCCTTTTTTCAATGAACTGAGTGGTTTTCTGGTTTTATCATAGTAACAATTCTGGGACAAACACTTCTTCAATAGTTGGACTTTTACTACTTTGTTGTTCTTAGTAGATGGAACCATTAAATTACTGCTGATCAGTAATGTAGTTCTGGTTCATTTCGACATAAGTCTGTGGGCATGTGAACCAAGATGATTATCACAAGGAACATTTCTGAGATTTAACAAGTTTAGAAAAACATCAGTATTGTCACATCTGGATCTCCCTAACAGCTGTTCTGCACTTTGAACTACACATTCAGCTAAGCCGTTGGACTGAGGGTATTCAGGACTACTCGTAATATGAACAAAGTCCCACGCTTCTACAAATTTCTTGAACTGCTGACTAGTAAACAGTGTACCATTGTCAGTGACTTTTTTTTTTTTTAATTTCTCCGTATCTTTTGGGTTTCAAATACCATGAAAGAAATGAACCCCATTATTAAGTCAAAGTACAATTAAAGTTCATGAAACTAGTATTGTTTCAGTCTTTGATCTCAGCCAAAAGAGCTTTTCGCAGCACCTGCAATGTGCCCAGTAATGACTCCTTCTGCAATTCGTACGGAGTTACATGTATTGGTAGCATATCTAAATATGATTGTAAACTCTTTTTTATAAGACCAGTTGCTCTTACTACTATTGGAAATAGCTGGGTATCTTTTTTCCACATTGCTCTAGTTTCTGCTTGCAAATCCTGATATTTTATGACTCTGCATCTCTGTACGCAGGACACTAGTGACTGGGTGTGGCAACTTCAATGATCAATGCTACTTTTGTCTTCTTTTCTTGGACCACTATATAGGTTCATAGGTTCATAGGTGTATATTAGGCTAATGACCCTGGAGCTTTTACAAGCTTAGCTCATAGGATTATCCTGGCATCATGCCAATCAACCTTAGTTCCTAGTGCTTCTGTCGAGTACTGGAGTGATCCCTGGGGTGAATTTTCTATTTCCCATCCACTCATCAAGATCTTTATTGAAGAGGGCCAGTGAGATGCTCTGCTTGACATGTATGGGAAGTCTGTTCCATAGCATGGGCAGTCTCTGGGTTATGAACCTGTTCCTCCAGCATGTTCTGTTGATTGTGGTAATGAGGTTGAGTTCTCTGGAGTGTGTGGTGTGGAGGGATTGGGATTTCTTTAGATGCAGCATTTCTAACAGAGGTGGGTCAGACATGGCTTTGTAAGTCAAGCAGAGATTGCCTCTAAGTAGGCAATATGAGACAGAGAATAGTTGGAGTTTTTTGAGTCTGTCCATATAGGACAAGTGTTTAAGGCCTAGCATCCACTTTGTGAGGTACTTTTGTGGCCTCTCCAGTTGTTGCAGGTGTCTAGTGAGGTACATGCCAAATGAGGCATTGTACTCGATGACAAGCCTAATGACCTCTTTCTTCCTGGATGCAAAATGCTTAGAAATGAGATGTGCCACATAGAAGGATTTTCTGACCACAGTGGAAATGTGGTGGTCAAAAGAGAGGTTGCTGTCAACCTGTTCCCAAATCTCTTATAACATCTTCTGTTTTCGGTGGACTATCATCGATGTGGTAATTCATGGGACCAGGTTTTTCCCAAAGGGGATGATGACACATTTTTTGGCATTGAGCTTAAGGCCATGGTTCTGACACCAGTCGTTGGTCTGAGTGAGGCCTTCAAATGCACAATACACTCTTTGAAAGACTACTCTGCAAAATATGCTTTGAAATAGCTGTATTTTGCAAAATAACTGCACTGTAATACTGCAAACACCTGCAAACACTTGCACACCGGATATTTCAAATAATTTTAGTTAATGCAAAAAAGTAGTATTGTTTTCCCCTCTTTATACATTTTATGTGATTCGGACATTGTTTCAAACATTTTCGTAATTATTTTGAATATGTTTATATGTCACAGTTTTGGACATTTTGCTTAATAAGAAATTTGATTTGAGCATTCTGAGCACTTATTTTACATTTGTAATGAAAGAAATCATTTAAGTGAGTTTTAGTACCTGAAATTTGTTTCTAACCTGCTTTGCAAGTCATTTGAGCAGTAGGGATATTGTACTCTTGTATATTCTGCCAATTTTAACAGGTCTATATCACATCATTGAATGCTGAAAACAGTGAGCGATGAATGATCGACCTCATTTCACTGAAAGCTGAAAATATCGACAGCTCAGAACAGTGATTTCTTCCTGAGGGAAAGAAATCGCTGTTCCAACAAAAAAATAAAAAGTAAACAGTTAAAACACATTCACACCTACCTTAACCCTACTTCTAACCTAAAATAAAAAAGTAAACAGTTGAAAACATATATTCATCCAACTTAACCCTACTTCTAACCCCCCCCCACAAAAAGTAAACATATATACACTTAACTAACCCTACTTCTAACCTTAAAGTGTACGCTAAATACATTACTAGATATGCACTTACCTTAACCCGCACCCTAACCCTAAGGTCAGTAACTATTGCACATTTACGTTCGGGAGCCATACTGGATAAGGGAATCTGTGAGACCACACTCCGAGACAGCACTACAGTGCAAAATACGGCAAACTAACGAAGCGGCCAAGCAACTTCTTTCCCAGGGAAAGAATTCACTGAAAAGCCACTTCGCTGTTTTGCCTGTTCGCTATTTACATTTCGGTGAAAATGCATTAGATAGAATGCGTTTTCAATAACATAATAGGGACCCAACTTTAACTGGATGCCTCTTGGCTGTGACTCTGGATCCCATTCTGACACCATGTCACTCATCTTATGTGCATTAAGAAGACAATAAGGCTTGGGTGTTCATTTAAGTAGTTAACATTGTATACAAACACATCAAGATGAATGGCAGGAACACTGAACTTAAACAAACTACCTAACTAACTGACTGACTACATACATGCATGGTGTCACTCTGGCTGCTCACTCAAAACGGCACTCTTGCTTGCACATGCTTAGTACTTCTATGCATGTGCCCACTGACTGGAATGCTTCTTAAAGATATGTCACATACTCTGATCTATACCAAGAAAGCTATAAGACATGGTAAACTAATGACATGCAGACTGTACTCACATTTATATAAAGTGGGTACAACTGTAAAGGATTCCAAACCCTTGTTATCAGTTAAAGTAAACCTTACTTTCAGACTTTACCTTGAGTAGTATGTGAACATACTGGGGTGCTGCTTATGTTGTACTTGACCTAAAAGAACTTTAAATTTTACCTTCCAGACATGGTAATAAATAATCATGAGATATAGAAAGTTTTAGTTCTCGTCAGTGAATGAGTGTCCAAGAGTTTGCCAGATGGATGTTTGAAAGTATCATAGGTTCGCAGGTTTATAGGTGTGTACTAAGCTAATGGCCCTGGGGCCTTTACAAGCCTAGCCCATAGATGTGCCCTGGCATTGTGCCGCCCTACATTAGTTCCCAGTGGCTCTATCAGGTAGAGCCACTGGAGTGATCTCCAGGGTGAACTTTTTATTTCCCATCCACTCATCAAGATTTCTCTTGAAGAGGGCCAGTGAGCTGCTCTGCTTGACATGTATGAGAAGTCTATTCCAGAGAATGGGCAGCCTCCGTGTTATGAACCTGTCCCTCCAGCATGTTCACTTGATTGTGGTAATGAGGTTGAGGTCTCTGGAGAGTGTGTTGCAGAGGGATTGGGATTTCTTTAGATGTAGCATTTCTAACAGAGCTGGATCAGACATGGCTTTGTAAGTCAAGCAGAGATCACACTTGGTAGATGATATGAGACAGGGAATAGCTGGAGTTTTTTGAGTCTGTCCATGTAGGACATGTGTTTAAGGCCTAGGATCCTCTTTGTGAGGTACTTTTGTTGCCTTTCCAGCTGTTGCATGTGTCTAGTGAAGTACACACCAAATGGGGCATTATACTAGATGACCGGCCTAATGAGGGAAGAGTAGAGAGAGCTGATGATCTCTTTCTTCCTGGATGCAAAACCCTTGGTAATGAGATGTGCCACATAGAAGGACTTTCTGACCACAGTGGCAATGTGGTGGTTGAAGGAGAGGTTGCTGTCAACTTGCGTCAACAGATTTCTTAAAATACCTTCAGCATTCAGTGGGCTTCCATTGATGTTTTAATTAGTGGGAACTGAGTTTTTCCCAAAGAGGATAATTATGCATTTTTTGGCATTAACCTTAAGGCCATGGTTTCGACACCAGCCACTGGTCTCAGTGAGGCCTTTCTGTAGGATGTCTACATCACTTGGGGAGTTAATAATGGCTCTCAGCTTGCAGTCATCTGCAAACTTGGTCAGCCAGAGTTCCTCCGTGCTGGCCTGGACTTCTGAGAAGTAGATGCCAAACAAGAGAGGACCCAGGACCGATCCCTGCAGGACTCCACTTGTGACTGGTCAGCAGTCTGACTTGGAGTCCACTATTTTCACAATGTGGGTTCTATCTGCAAGCCAGTTTGCAACCCACCTAGTGATATCGGGGTTACTGCCTAGTTTGGCAAGTTTAGCAATAATTCCTGAGTGGGGAATGGTATCAAAGGCCTTGGCCAGATCAAGGTAGGCTGTATGAACTGCCTTGTCCTCATCCACAGCTCTGGTGACTGACTCAAAGAAGTCAACCAGGTTGAGCAGGCATGATCTACCTTTCAGAAAACCAAAGTGCATGGGATCCAGAGTTTGGAGATTCCCTATATCCTTGTTAATTAGGTCCATGATGATGATGATGATGATGCGCTACATAGCTTTACATATCAGACCCGGCAGGCTAATGGGGCGATAATTCTCAGGGTCTGTAGTCACTTCCCCTTTATGGACAGGGATGACTGTAGCAGTGTGCCACTCGGTAGGGACAAAGCCTGAGGTGAGGCTGTGATTGAACACAGCACACAGATGTGGTGCCAGTTCACTTTGTAGTTCATGTAGAACACATCCAGGGATATTGTCCAGTCCCATGGAAGCTGCATTCTTGGCCTTGGGAAATGCAGCTTTAACGTGTGCTGCAGTAATGCTGGATGCCTGGCATTCCTCCGATATTGTGATTGGCCCTTTGGGGGGTGTAAAGTTGGCACTGAATTTGTCGGCCAGTATGTTGGCAATATCTGTTGCATCAGTATAGGAAGTACCATTGTGCAGTAACTCAGAGCAAACCTGGGTATTGCCGGAGAGATTCTTGATATAACTACAGAAGGCTTTGTGTTTGTTTTTAGTGTCTGCCGCAATTCTGCATTCATAGCTGACTTTAGAGGTTTTGATGAGGGATCTTAATTTTTTGTTGAGGCTAATAAGGGAGTTTTTCTAGTCTTGGGACTTCACCTTTTTCTGCAACAGTTTCTTTCTTCTGTTGTAGAGTTTATTAATGGCAGTGGGCCACCAGATTGGCTTCCTTTTTTTGGAGGAGAGTGTCTTGGTTCTGTTGGGTATGGCTAGTTCCATGTATTTATGTACATGTTCGTACAATGCACTGGTGTATGATTCAGCAGTCATGCATCTATTTTCTATTGACATGGGTGCCATGAAGTTAGCCACCTCTGTTTTTAGGAGCCCAAAGTCATCTTTGGAGAAGTTTTTCATGGTGGTTACCTTTGCAGGGGGTGTGGGTGTGATGTGGATTTTCATGGTGATTAGTTTGTGGTCGGATCTAACCAGGAATGAATTGACTATTGGTGTAAAGTAACGGTTCCCCATGTTTGTAATAACCAGGTCAAGGATGTTGCTTCCTCTAGTGGGAGTACGAATGAGCTGGTCCAGGGCATTGGAATTGATAAATTCCAGGAAGCGCTGAGCCAGTCTATTGGTGCATAAGTACTTTTCCCAGTTGATGGAGAGGTAGTTGAAATCATCTAGTATGAGAGTGTTGGGTTGGACCCTAATAGCTTCCAGGAGGGTGCTTAGGAACGTGGCGTGAGAGTCTTGAGACATGGTTGGGAACTTATAGCAGGCTACAACCTGAATCACCATCTTACCCAATGTTAGCTGTACCTGAAGTATCTCAGATGCATTATGCTCAGCTACTAGTCTGGAGGTGTGCATATCCTTTATGAATATGGAGAGAGCACTGCCTTTGGAGCTTTGGTCCATGTTCTGGGGCCAAATGGTGTGGAATGAGTTATAGCCTGGTAGCGCATATATACCCCTATGCAATGGGCACACTGCCCATAAGGAAAGCAACATTTGAAGCAATCAGCATTCAGTAAACTTTTGTGTGGGGACCGAAATAAATTTCTGGTGAATATTTGGGACCAACAGGAAGGAGTTAAGAAGAAACAAGGGTTCCAGCAAATAAATGGATGGATTGTGTGAGAGAAGATCTTAGAGAGTGGCATTAAATCAAGAGAGATGGCGGCAGTTGACACAACACCCAGACCCCATGTAAAAAATGAGGGAATCAAAGGACTGAAGATGATGATGTTATACTTCTCAGAATTTTGGGATAGTAAGGGGGAATGTTCTGGAATTGGGCATTGACCTCTACAATACCTAGACACAGGTGCACATCTGTAAATGTGTATATTATAGTTAAATTTTTATTAATGATTATAAACTGCCATTTTTTTTCCTTGAACATTTACATATGTTTTTCATCTTTTCACATTTTTTTTTTTTTGGGGGGGAGCTTTTCTCCCAAGGACACCACTGAAAAGAACTCTAGTAGCTCAATAGCACTATCTTGATAAATAATTAGAATTAAATAACAAAAACAAACAAATTCCTCATTAGCATATCCTGTTACATGAAGAATTCCATCTGTCCCTTTTGGAATCCAGCCTGCCTTGAAAGTTCATGGTAGCAAAAGGCATGGCTTGGATGGCAAGCTGAAAGCAGTACACTTCTTGAGCTCTGCAGTCTTCATTTTTTCCTGATAGAATTTTTTATGTGATTTCACAAACAAAAACGCAAAACTACTAAAATCAGATTCTGGAAGTTGTAAGCTACAAGTTGGTGTAATTTTTAAGCTATAATTTTCATATTTTCCTGTCAAACTTAGGTTCATAGGTTCATAGGTGTGTACTAGGCTCATGGCCCTGAAGCCTTTACAAGCCTAGCCCATAGGATTACCCTGGCATCATGCCACCCAACCTTAGTTCCTAGTGCCTTTGTTGAGTAGAGCCACTGGAGTGATCCCCAGGGTGAATTTTCTATTTCCCATCCACTCATCAAGATTTGTCTTGAAGAGGGCCACTGAGGTGCCCTGCTTGACATGTATGGGAAGTCTATTCCATAGCATTAGGGTTACGAACCTGTCCCTCCAGCATGTTCTGTTGATTGTGGTAGTGAGGTTGAGGTCTCTGGTGCGTGAGGTGTGGAAGGATTGTGATTTCTTTAGATGTAGCATTTCTAACAGAGCTGGGTCAGACATGGCTTTGTAAGTCAAGCAGAGATCACCTCTAAGTAGGCGATATGAGACAGAATAGTTGGAGTTTTTTGAGTCTGTCAATATAGGACAAGTGTTTAAGGCCTAGGATCCTATTTGTGAGATACTTTTGCAGCCTCTCCGGTTGTTGCAGGTGTCTAGTGAGGTACATGCCAAATGGAGAGTTGTACTCGATGATTGGTCTAATCAGGGAACAGTAGAGGGAGACAATGACCTCTGTCTTCCTGGATGCAAAATCCTTAGTAATGAGATGTGCCACATAGAAGGACTTTCTGACCACAGTGGCAAAGTAGTGGTCAAAAGAGAGGTTGCTGTCAACCTGTGTTCCCAGATCTCTTGTAACACCTTCTGTGTTCAGTGGACTACCATCAATGTGGTAATTCAAGGGAACCGGGTTTTTCCCAAAGGGGATGAAGACACATTTTTTGGCATTGAGCTTAAGACTGTGGTTCTGACACCTGTCGTTGGTCTCGTTGAGGCCTTTCTGTAGGATGTCAACATCACTTGGGGAGTTAATAATAGCTCCCAACTTGCAACCATCTGTGTACTTTGTCAGCCAGAGTCCCTTCATGTTGGCCTGGACTTCACAGAAGTAGATAACAAACAAGAGAGGACCCAGGACCAAACCCTGTGGGACTCCACTCGTGACTGGTTGGCAGCCTGACTTGGAGTCAGCTACTTTCTCACTGTGGGTTCTATCTGTGAGCCAGTTTGCAGCCCACCTAGTGATATAGGGGTTGATGCCTAGCTTAGTAAGTTTTTCTATGATTCCTGAGTGGGGAATGGTATCAAAGGCATTGGCCAGATCAAGGCTGGCTGTATGAACCACCTTAACTTCATCCACAGCTCTAGTGACTGACTCAAAGAAGTCAACCAAGTTAGAGCAGGCATGATCTACCCTTCACAAAACCAAACTGTGTAGGATCTAGAGTTTGCAGATTCCTTATATCCTTGTTTATTAGGTCCATGATGATGCGTTCCATAGCTTTACATATCAGACTCATCAGGCTAATGGGGCGATAGTTCCCGGGGTCTGTAGTCACTCCTCCTTTGTGGAGAGGGATGACTGTAACAGTGTGCCATTCAGTGGGGACAAAGCCTAAGGTGAGGCTGTGATTGAACAGGACACACAGGTGAGGTGCCAGTTCACTCTGCAGTTCATGTAGAACACAGCCAGGGATACTGTCAGGTCCCATAGAAGCTGTATTCTTGGCCTTGGACAGTGCTGTTTTAAATTTTGCAGCAGCAATACTGGGTGTCTGGCAATCTACTGGTATTGTGATTGGTCCTTTGGGGGGGCGAGAGGGGTAAAGTTAGCACTGAATCTGTCCGCCAGTATATTTGCAATATCTGTTGGCTCGGTGTAGAAGGTACTATTGTGCAGTAGCTCAGAGCAAATCTGGATATTGCCATGGGGATTCTTTACATAACTATAGAAGGCCTTGTGGTTGTCTTTACTATCTGCTGCAATTCTGTTTTCATAGCTAGCTTTAGAGGATTTGATTAGGGATCTCAACCTTTTGCTGAGGCTGATAAGGGAGTCTTTCCAGTCTTGGGACTTCACCTTATTCCGCATCAGTTTCCTCCATCTGTTGTAGAGTTTTTTTATGGCAGGGGACCACCAGATTGGCTTCCTTTTTTTTGAGGAGAGTGTCTTAGTTCTATTGGGTATGGCGAGATCCATGCATTTGTGTACGTGTTTGTACAGTGAATCTGTGTATGATATGGCGGTCATGCAACTATTCTCCATTTGCATGGGCGCCGTGAAGTTAGCCACCTCTGTTCTTAGGAGCCCAAAGTTAGCTTTGGAGAAGTTTTTCATGGTGGTTACCTTTGTTGGTGGGGTGGGAGGGATGTGGATTTCCAAGGTGATTAGCTTGTGATCGGATCTAACCAGGGAGGAGTTGACTATTGGTGTGGAGCAACTGTCGCCCATGTTAGTAATGACCAGGTCAAGGATGTTGCTACCTCTAGTGGGGGTAAGAATGAGTTGGTCCAGGGCATTGGAATTAATGAATTCCAGAAAGCACTGGGCAAGTGTATTGGTGCATGAGTACTTTTCCCAGTTAATGGAGGGGTAGTTGAAGTCACCCAGTATGAGAGTGTTAGGTTGGACCATAATAGTCTCCAGGGTGCTTAGGAATGTGGAATGTGAATCTTGGAACATGGCTGGAGACCTATAGCAGGCTACGACCTGAGTTGCTGTCTTACCCAATGTTAGCTGCACCTGAAGTATCTCAGATGCATTATGTTGGGCTACCAGTCTGGAGGTGTTCACATCCTTTATGAATATGGAGACACCACCACCTTTGGAGCTTCGGTCCAAGTTCTGGGGCCGAAAAGTGTGGAATAAGTTGTAGCCTGGTAGTGCAGGGGTGTTTTCTGCTGCCTTGAACCAGGTCTCTGTTACAGCACAAATGTCGATGTTCTCCATTTTAAGGAGTACTTCGAGCGAGTGCATTTTGAGATTTAGACTTCTAGCGTTGAGCAGCATGACCCTCAAATTGCATTTGTTTGTAGCTATTATGGTGGTAATTTGGTCTTTGGAACACCGTCTAAAACGGCACTATAGGGGTGGCAAGAGCCTTGGCCAGCATCCGGAACCCCAGGGGTGACAGATGCAGGCCATCTCTGGCAAAGCATCGAGGTCTGTCAATCATGTAATCCCAGGCAGAAAGATACTGGATCCCCTTAGAATGACACCAGAAACTTAGCCAATTGTTGAAATCAATCATTTTCTGCTTGTACTGTGGTATAATTCTGAGTGATGGTAGGATGCTGCTCAGGGCTAGGGTCATAACTGCCTGGGCTACATAATCCAAGAGGTCCTCCATGTCTCTTTTCATGTAGTCCAGGGAGGTACATCTCAGGTCATTCACACCCACATGTACAATGACAGAGTCATATTTGTACCTGTTGTTGAGGGACCTGAGTGCATGCATTATGTGGCGGATCCTGGTGCCAGACAGGCAGCTGACTGTTATTTTCTCCTTATTCAACCAATGAGTGGGACATCAGTGTGCCTCACTATTGAGTCACCTATGACTAGTGTGTTGGGCATGATGTTATGCCTCAGGGGCTTTGGTTGAGTGGCACACTGTTTAGGAGAGTTATGTGTCTCATGATTAGTGTTGTATTATGGTGATTGAGTGCATTTCTGCCTTGGAGGTCTCTGCTGTTTGGTTAGATTTTTATTGGGGGCCTCCACAAAGGTGGGTGCGTGGTTTGTGTTTTTATGTGAAGGCAATGCCAGTGTGTGTTCTGGAGGGCTATGTGTTCCATGTAGTGTGGTGCAAGTGCTGACCTTCTCCTCTTGACCAGCTATTCCGGTCTTCTTGGGTGGAGAGTGTATGGCTTCCAATTTGGATATATATATATATATATATATATATATATATATATATATATATATATATATATATATATATATATATATATACATATATATATATATCTATATATATATATATATATATATATATATATATACTTTCAAATAGAAGGGACGTTAAAACCACATTCTCAAAGGAAGATGAGCAGCTCCAAATCTTTTCAGCAAGAAATTCCAATGAAGAAAGAAATACAGGCAATCTTTACTACAGTTCAAGACTTGGTGGGTAAAATAGACAAATTAAACTTAAAAGTAGACAATATAAAAAAAGATATCACCAAACAAGTAACCTTATTAAATGAAGTCCTTAAACAACAGATTGCTGCTTTGGAAGATTCTGTAACAGATATACAGTATAGGTTAACAGAAAAAGAGAAAAAACATAGGTTTTCTTCTTCAAGAAAATATTAGACTCATTGAAAAAATAGACACCATCGAGAATAGAACTAGGAGAATCAAAATAAGAATCTATGGCATCCCGGAGCAGATGGAGGGGGACAATATGATTAAGTTCCTAACTTCTTGGATTCCTAAAATCGTAAACCTACCTGAAGCACTATCCTTTGGGATAGAAGGGGCACACAGGTCTTTAACTACAACTTCTCTATCCAGTAAAAACAGCCGTCCAAGATCTAATATTTTAAGCTTTATCTCCACTCAAGACAATGACCTTGTTTTAAGAACTGCCTGGTCCCTTGCTCCATTAAAAATTGTTGACCAAACTATCAGATTTGACAATGACTTTTCACCCCTTGTAATGCCCAAAATAAGAGCATATGTCCCTCTAATAAAATCATTAAAAAAGGAGGGGATCAAAGTACAACTCATATTCCCAGCAAGAATAAGACTATCCCTGCCAGAAGGAAAGAAAACTTTTGACCCTCTCGAAGAAGCATCCACATTGTCCAAAAAAAGAACCTTTTAAGTCAACCTGAACCCATGGATTCTTCAATGAACTTAAAAAGACTAGCTTTAAAAACTGAGCAGACTATTAAAGAAAAAAAAAGAAACCCAGAGACAAATGATTATACATAACTTCACATTTCGTGCAAGTTTTTGTTTTCTCCCTTCTAAATAATGTGGAATCATACACAGAAGGTAATGTAACTTTTTTTCTTCTCTCCTATTATCTTTTCCACAACAATGCTAACTTTATAGAAAATATATATTACTCAAAATTCAAGTAAATCAAAATCTTATCCAACTGCAAACTACTATTTTATACTTTTATGTACTTATATACATGGCATAGCACTAGTGAAATGGTATAAAATCACTTACTCATTTCATCTATTTATATATATTTCTTTTATATCCTACACTTATTTCTTCATGTATGTGCCTTCCCCTTTCTGTTTTAGTCCTAGTATCATATAGCAATAACCCACGCCTGGGTGTGGGTAATGCTAAATTTACCCACGGTTGGCGTGGTTTGGTCCCGAGGGCGCCCGAGGACCAAACAAAGCCAACCGGGTAAATTTAGCATTACCCACACCCAGAAGTGGGTTATTGCTATTATACCATGACATTATTTAAGAAAAGAAACTATTACTTTTCTTAAATAATGGCATAGTATAATGCCTGTTTACTGCCCTTCCGCAGATGTCTGGCATCCGGCAGTTCTGATGTACTGCGCCTGCGCAGTACATCAGAGCTGTGGCAAGCACGAGAAAGCAAGATCTCCGTTGCTTTTAGTTTAGCTATGTTAAATGAGTTTAACATAGCGAGACAGTTTAAAATAAGCAACGGACATCTCCGCTGCTTATTTTAAAACTGTCTCGCCATGTTAAACTCATTTAACATAGCGAACACTAAAAAAGCAACGGAGATCTTGCTTTCTCCATTGCTTTTAAAACACTGTCTGCCATGTTAAATGGGTTTAACATAGCGAGACAGCTTTAAAATAAGCAACGGATCTCCGTTGCTTATTTTAAAGCTGTCTCGCTATGTTAAACCCATTTAACATAGCGAGACAGTGTTTTAAAAAAATCGAGTTATACTAATGGAAAAAAGTCCGGGCACGGACCTTTTCCATTAGTATAACTCGATTTACAACGGGCACGCTGGCCAATCAGCGTGCACGTTTTGGGGGAATCATGGTATAATAGTATTTAATCACTGCAGGAGAGAGAAATGCTTACTGTATTACTGTTAAGTAAAAATGGTGACATTTTATTATTATATACATGTTTACTACTTAACTGAACTTCTGCAATGTGCTCCATTTAGCTAATATATCTCATAGCTGTGTATGGTTGGTAATTTGAAACCTTTATTTTAAATATTCATCATTTTACAAGCTTTGCTTAAAAGCTTCACTTCACTAGAAAATTCCTGCCTATTTACTTTTTTGATGGAATTTTAACAACTTTTATGAGACACTCAGGTTTCTAAAGGCTTCAGTTAGCTCACAGACTCATGAGAAACAATATCTGCTGTAGTGTCTTCCAAAAAGTAGGTATGACCTTTGAACCTGTTTCTCTTCACTGAACTATAACAGCCAGTCAGATTCAAGAATGATTGAACTGTGTTTTCATTCATTTAGTAATCATTTTTTTCTCTAAAAAGTCTTATAAGCATATGTTTTACTATAAATAGTGATTTATTTAATCTGAATTACATTTATATTTAAGTAAAAATTACAAATATGTTTCTGACAGTGATAGTTTTAATGACATTACAGTCCTGTATTCACTCATAGCAACATACAATTATTAGGATTAATCAATTTATCTTAGTTTTGATAAAAAGAATTTTAAGAAATTGTATACAGCTTCATGCTCTTAGTTCATGCATACATAGTGGGCAGGATTCACGAAGCCTCCGTGTAAGAGTTATAACTCTTACACGGAGGCTGCAGTTAAACGGAGTGATGTCAGCATGCTCTGCATATTCATGAGAGCATGCTGAATCACACCTAAGGCTAACACGGTCCGTGGAAGACAGTAGGGGGCGTGTCCGAAGGCCGAGCCCTGCAAGCAGACAAGCCCCCAGAAGAGTAAAATTGCCCAAAGTAAACACCCACGACAGAGGCCATGGAAATGTGAATAAACACAACACAATACATTCCCCCACAGACTATGAACATAAAATATATAAATGAACATGTTATATATTTTTTTTTAATCGTAAAGATGTTTGCCTGTGAGTGCGCTCGTTTGCGCGGGCATGCCCGTAGCTTAGCCACAGTTAGCAGTCAGTGGAAAAGGATATAAGCACTAAATAAGCAAAGTAAGCCAAAAAGCAATAGTGTAGTGGTAGAGACATCGGCTGAAGAGCAGGCATTCATGGTTCGAGCCCCCACAATACCAATTTTTATTTCTAGTAAAATAAGCACGAAACAAGTCCCTGACAAACATGTACACATATAAAATCATAGTTCATGTATAATGTAATGAAATAGTCCATTTATTTTGAAGAAATGTGAGATAACAAAATAATAAAAGATGCCAGATGTGCCTATAGCTGAGCTACAGTTTAACAAGGTGAGTGCATCTGACCATAGGTGAGCAGTGGTTTAACAGGTGCAAAATGAGTGCCCGTAGATGAGCAGTGGTTTAACAGGTGCAAATGAGTGCCCATAGGTGAGCAGTGGTTTAACACGCTGAAACTGTGTGCTCCTAGTTGAGCTGAGCGTAATATGCGTGCTGATAGCCAAATGAGGCGTAAACCAGCGTACCCCATTTGCGCGGAGCTGCGCACCATCCAACAAGCTAACCGACGGGCAACGTTGAGCAAGCCGTATCAGAACTGCCTTTACAAAGACACACCCTATAGGGTGCTGACATCTTTATTTCTACAGAGGTATGTACATCTAGTACTACCTGTCAGGTGGGGGATAGCATATATATGCATTTGCAGCCACCTATGTCAGGGTCAGATATGCACATCTCACTGGCAGGTTATGTTCTATACCATGCTTCGTGACCACAGGACCTGTAACACACAACACAACCAGTCCAGAACACCACACCCACATCCAGGAGACACACTTAGCTTCCCTGAGAACAGTGCCGGGATATGCATGTGTTCACATACACCATTCCAGTTGTTAACATCAGGTACAGGCATATTGTGTGTGAGAACTACTCAGGCCTCTACCACTTTACCCTACAGCCACTATAATTTGTGGGTCCATGTGCTATGGTAGAATCACACACCACAGCCACATGGGGGAATACATATTGCACCTATCCATCTGCAACATGGGTACTCACTGTTCCACACCAGAAGTAGACCACCATTGTTGATATCTGACCATACCCACCTTTCCCTGGACATCCATATCCCATCTCCACCCCCAGGCAAGGTTGTCACTGCACACAAACTGTATTTAGCACAAACAGACTCTACACTTGTGAAGACTGGGGTGGACGACTTCAAAGGACCCATGCTGGGGGACTATACTGGCCACTCAGCATAATCCTTGACAATTGCATTCTATGAGCATGTGTACGGTTTGCATTGATCATGCTATCCCACATATACCCATGACTGCTCCACAACAAGACACCTGTCAGGTGTACACCAGCCATATATGAGCCATACAACAGACAGAGTGAGCTAATACATTGCAGAGATGTAGCCCACAGAGGGAGGACATCTGTGAACAGTTCCGGCATGGCACTTCATTCACACGTAATCATCACAACACAGTGTTGACAGTGGAATCGTCCAGAGAATGCAGATAGGGCTCCCCTCAGTCTGTTATTGATGGCCACTTACTGTTAGAGATCCTCAGCAACCCTTTTCCAGCACACACCGACAACATGGCTGTGGCTTAGCACATTCAAACCCTGGGATCTCCACTGTGCCCCTGCTTGACAGAGGCACAGCTCACTAGCCTCACACGTTGCCTTATGTGACCTACTTTACAGTGGCACAGTAGCCTACTGTACTGGGGATGCAGATGCCAAGCACACTCTGGCTGAGCTGTCATTCCCTAGGGCAACAAGCCTAGTATTGACCTCTACACCCATATGTTCAATTGTCAGATGCACAATATTTGTTGTGCTGTTCTACTGTTTGCTGGTGTTTATTGCCATAGCATTCCCTGTTCCTATGACCAACTTGTGTATCTGTGGAAGATGTTTGCATATGACAGCGATCCACTATATCACTTATGTCTCTGTAGTCATTTACTGTGTGCACTGGGCAGATTGCTGTGTTGTGGTTGGTTCCTAGAATGACACGTACAAATACCAGATATGTGTGGCCAACTGCTAAACGGAGATATGGCCTAAGTGTGTGAGCATGCCCAGTTCAGCCTTTCCATGGCATGTTGTCTGACATATGCCTCATTTATCGAAGTGTGTGAGCATGCCCAGTGTGAGCTTTCCATATGTTGCACTCTGAAGTCCACCACATATTTGGGTGTGTGTGAACTTCAACAATATCTCATGTTTATGGTTATGTGTTGGGTGTCATGTTGTGTACTAACTGGCCAACTGCTTCGTGTCTGCCACAACAGGGATTATATTGTGCCTGCAGGGATTGCATGGGATACTTTGCAGACAGTTGTCAACATACTTTCATAATGACCTAACACTGTAGTACCGTATAGTGTACTGGTTCAGTACTTTCACTGTGGTGGACAGTATCCTGGGCTTTAGTCCTATCACTGCTTGACATCTTCATAGTGAGTACAACAGACTGTGTAGGGGCCAGTTGTTCACATATGACCATGTTGCATTATGTTCAGATATGGACTACCTACACCAGGCTTGTCCAACATTGGTAGTGTATTCCACAACATGGGTGGAAATTGGCAAACACTAGCGATGTTCTCTAGGCCATTTCTGATGCTAGTCACAGGGTGTGTTTGTCCTTCGAAGCACATTGTAACTGGAGTTTGCCCTGACATATGTCATGGTTAGTATACTGTGCCTCCACCTACCTCTGACATAACAGTGATACCCAGGGTTAGCCTACCATCTCCCATCCACTCATCAGGATTCCTCTTGAGGGGTGTTGATAGGTGACTCTCTGGCTGACCTGTACCGGGAGTTTACTGAAGAGTGGGGGTGCCTTCTGTGTTATGGATCATTCTGTACAGCTTGTCCTATGTATGTCAGTGCTGGGGTTCAGGTCTCTCATGTGCATAGCTCACTGCCATTCAGACTGTACAAGGTGCAGCATGTTCATTGATTCCACTTTGGGCATGGCTTCATACATCAGGCACAGCTTGCCTGTAGCTGGGCAGTATGGCAGTGTGTGGGGCTGCAGTTTGTTTACTCAGGCAACACATGGCATCGGTTCATGCTCTTTGCTACTCCTGGTGGGGTACTGTTGTGGACTTTACAGTTGATGGAGGTGTCTGCTGAGGTATATCCCACAGGGGCTATTGTAGTCAACTGTGACGCTGATGAAGGATGTGTGGACCACATTGCCCTCATCAATGACCTTAATGACTGCTTCAAATAGGTCAAACGTGTTTAGGGGCAGGATCTGCAGTTACGACAGCCACACTGTGTAGGGTCCAGTATCAGCAGGTCCACAATAGCTTTATGTCTGCAGTACATACTGATCCTTTCCATAGCTGTGCAGACCAAGCTTGTCAGGATCCTGGGGTGGTAGTTTGCAGTATCCATTCAGGCAATACCTTTGTTGTGAAGGACCACTGTTGTTGTACACTGCTCTTTGGGTACATATCCTGTGGTAAGGCTGACATTGGGCAGTAGTGTGATTTGGCATTCCATTATTCTTGGAGTCCATGTTGGCCTCAGCCCAGGACACCATCACATACCTTTGCTGCTGTGTGTTTTGCTTTGCAGATGATGGCTGTTACCTCAGCATCTGCAATGTCAGGGGACCAGCAGTCTGGTGGGATAGATATTTTGCATTCTGGGGGGGGGGGGTGCACTGCACCTGTCACGTTGTATGTTAGCAATATGTGTGTGTGTTTGGTATGTTGTTTGTAATATCTGTGTGATTCGGAGCATATCTGTGGATGCCCAACATGGTTCCTACCATCAGTTAAGTAAGCCTTGTGATTATCCTTAGTGTCCTGTACAATTTGTATCTTCATAGGTTCATGGGTTCATACTAGGCTATCCACCTTAGGGCATTAGTAAGCCTAGCCAGAGTGTGTGTGTCTTTCGCCGCCCCTTGCTATGTGACTATTATGGCCATTTATGAATTTCTTTACTGTGCCTCTGTCTGGTCGTGACACAGTGAAGACCCCCAGTATACATGTACGATCATCCATCCACTTGGCAATATTCCTGTTGAGGGGTGTCAGTGAAGGGCTCTGCCTAACATGGATTGGGATCCTGTTTCTGGGTGTGGGGAGCCTCTGGGTTATGTATCTGTCCCTCCAGCACATCCTATTTCATTATGTGTTGAGGCTGACATCTGTCACTCTCACAGCTCCAATGGCTTTGATTTCCTGTGGTGGAGCATGTCCATTACTCCTGTGTTGGACATGGCCTTGTACAACAGACATACAATGCCTCTGTGTATGCAGTCTGTGACTGCATTCAGCTGGGGTGTCTACAGCCAGGCAGCATTTGACATATATTTCACACCCTTTATCCTCTTGGTGGGATAACTATGAGGTCTTCCAAACCACTGCAGGTGTCACGTACGGTACATCCCATATGAGTCATTGTACTAGATTATGGGTCTGATAAGGGAACAGTACAGCGGCACAGTGACTCTGTTGATGTAGATGTGAATTATTTCATGATACGGTGTCCAATATCGACAATCTTCCTAGCCACATTGGCATTGTGAGTGTCACATGACAGATTACTGTCGACTTGTGTCCCTAGGTCCCTGATTACTCCTTGCATACATAATGGTTTGCCACTTATGTGGTAATTTGTGCGCACCTTGTCTGGTATTTGGTGGGACATTCATACTGTCCAGTGTCTTCAGGATGTCTGGGTGGAGTTCTTGTGCGTGAGAGTGTGGTCTGTCGCATGCTACAGACTGTACAGCAGTTTTGACTACACTTAGGTGCACATGGGTGGTCTCCGCTGCTTTGTGCATTGTCAGTTACCTGGCCGTATGGGTGTCTGTGCTGCATATGGATACTCCCCCTCCTTTGATGTTTTGGTCCAGGTGTTGGGGCCATAACGCATGATATGTGGTATAACCTGGTAGTGCTGGTGTGCTATTACTAGGCTTGCAGCAGGCTTCTGTCACTGCACAGACATCGATATTCTCCATACTGGGAAGTGCCTCAGGGGATGCATATTGCAGTTTACACATCTGGCATTGGTCAGCATTACCCTTATGTTTCTTACCAATTATGTTTTCTAGGGTGGTGGGTAGTCTTTTTGGCCTTGCCTACATACGGCTCTATGGAGGTGGCAAAGGCCTTATCCAGTATCCAGACGCACAGGGGTAACAGGTGCAAGCCATCCCTGGAACAGCAGCATGGCTTGTCATGCTTGACATCTCAAGCAGACAGACATTAGACCCTCTTGGACTGACAGCTGTAACTGTGCCACTTGTTAAACATGATCATTCTGTGTTTGTACTGTGGCATCATTCTTGGTGAGGGTTGGATGCTGCACACAGCCAGCGTCATACCAGCCTGTGGTACATACTCAGAGAGCTCATCCATGTCTCTTTTCATGTAGACCAGGGAGGTACATCTCAGGTCATTCACACCAGCATGGACATTGAGTGCATCATATTTCTGCTTGCTTTGGGGTGACCTGTGTACTTGTGTTATGTGGCATATTGTGGCAGCCTACAGGCAGCTTACTGTACCCTTTCCCTTGTTCAGTCTGGTGAGTGGGACAGCAGTGTGTCTGCCTATACAGACACCTATTACAACTGTATCAGGCATGTTGTTTCTCCTTCTGGCCTGTGACTGTTTGGCACACCAGCTTTGTGTACTATGTTTTGCATGTGCTATGTTTGGAGGTTGTGGTTGCTTGTGATCTGCTTAGGAGGCTTCTGTTGCTGTGGTGTGTTTGTAATTAGGGCCTCTGGGAATGTTTTTCTGTGTTTATGTGTTTGGTTTACAGTTGTGGTAGGTCTATGTGGGACTGGGATTGTGGTGTATGTGGTTACCTTCTCCTCCTGACTAGTTTTGACAGTACTGAGTTGGGGTAGCTCAGCCTCCGGTTTGGATACATGGTTGCATCTATCACATATATTTGTTTTTATTGGGGGGAGTTGTGGTTGTCTGTGTACTTGGGACAGGTGTCACATTGCCTCTGGATTCACAGATTCTACTTGTTGTGGCTGGCCTTAGTGGATTGTATGTGTGGACATATGTTATTGCCATACTACTGATCAGTGATTACTTCCCTTTTTATGTTTGCTCTATCATGTGGTAGCTTCCTCATTCTCTTGCATGGTTTGTTAATGGCTGGAGTCCAGCATGCCAGATGCCTGCGTGTATGGCATTGTGTCTTGTTGTTATTTGTGATTGCATACTCCAAGCTTTCCTGGCTGTGTTCATGGAATGCCTGTATAACATGTTCTGTGGTGTGTCCCATATTCTGTACTTGCACAGGACCTTTCGTGGATTCCACATTGGTTTACACTGCACACATCTTGCTGTTTAGACTTCTGGCATTGGGTAGCATTACATCTAGGTTCCTATCCCTTGTGGTACCTATGAAGGTGGGTTTGTGTTTTGAGACTTACCCATTCAGGGCATGCTGTGGTTACTGACAGCCTTTGCCAGTATCCATGGGGCATGGACTGATAGGTGCACACCACCCCTAGCAGGTGGTGCATCATGTCATGCTCCGCATGTCTTCCCAGCCTGAAACACATTGGCTTCCCTTTGACTAACTGCATGACTTCAGCCAGTTATTGCACTTGATCATCCCATCGTCATTTTGTGGCTTCATGCTTGGTGAGGGTGGATGTTAGTCAGGGTGCTCAGGTGTGCATATAGTACATGGTGTTACATTACTTAACACATGGCATTCATGCCTCAGGTGGTGCTGCAGGGCTGCCTCTGTCGGATGTGCATATTACACTCCCTGTACATGTTTGTGAGCAGGTCATGTCATTTTAGGCATCCATGTTATTATTTGAGTGAGTCAGAGGGGGTATCATTCCCAGGGTTCCTACTGAGCCAGTGTATGTGCTATGCATTGCCTCTTTGCCAAGGCCAGGGCATACTGGGCACACCTCCTTCTGCCTACTGGGGCAGGCTCAGGTTGTTCCTCCTCCGAGTCAGGCTCTGCCTGTGATGGCCTTGGCAATGGTGGGGGGCTGTTTGGCCCAGCCCTATGCTGGTCCTGCTGCAGCTGTTTTCGCAAGATCATATTATGTAGCATAGCACATACCATGACAATTTGGGTACATGTAGTTGGTGTGTACTGCAAGGCTCCACCAGATGTGTCCAGACACCGGAGCCATGACTTCAGCAGCCCAAACACACGCTCTATTACATTACGTGTTTGTGCATGTGCCTCATTTTGGTGTTCCTGTTCAGGTGTGTGTGCATTTCTGATGGGTGTCATCAGCCACGGCTCCAGTGCATAACCTGCATCCCCACTAGGTGTCCGTGTGGGATGTCCCCATTGGCAAATGTCTGGTACAGCTGCGTCAAATGCCAGATGTGGGAATCATGGTAACTCCCAGGGCAGCCAGCACACACATTCATTATTATGCCCTAGGCATCACACACGACCTGGCAGTTGATGGAGGGGAAGCCCTTGCGGTTAATGTAGGCCCTACCCCGCTCACCGGCTGGTGCTTTGATGTGTATGTGCATGCAGTCTATTGCACCCACTTCCTCAGGGTATTCCGCTATTTGCTGGAAGAGACGCATATTGCTGGCCAATACCTCATGGGCATTGGGGAAATATACATGATCATCGACATGTGCTGACATGGCATCCAGGAACTGGTGTAGTACCCTGGAGGCTGATGCCTGTGATTTCCCCATCATATCACCAGTTGGTCTCTGGAAGGTACCTGTTGCTAGTATTCTTAGGCCAACACATACCTTGGTTTTCACTGGGATGGGTTCCCCTCTGTTGGTTCTGTGTGTGAGGCGTGGCCTGCACAGCTCAACTATTTGCTTCAGGAGCTCTCTGTCCACTCTATAGCGCTCTACTATCTCCAGCTCATGTAACCCATCATAGGTGATCCTGGGCCTGTACACTCTTCTCCATCTCCTCACTGTGGGTTGTCTGGCACCATCTGCATTGTCACCACCCTCAGCAAGTCGCCTATGTCTCATTATGACAGCTATGGCAGCCCCTAACATTTCTGCTCTGCCTCTGAGTGAAGCTTTTTCAGTTTTCACTTCTATTAGCTTACTCCTGTCTTGCAGTGTCTCTTGAGAGAAACATCCTGCACTGCTATTTGCAGAGTTTTAAGTGCTGGGCTGTTGTCAGGTCCCATGGATGCTGTGTTCTTGGCTTTGGAGAGTGTGTTTTTTACATATGCAGCCGTGATTGCAAGAACTTTGCATTCTTCCGGTATAGAAATGGGCCCTTTAGGGGGTGAGAGGGGGGTAAAGTTAGCACTGAACCTATCTGTTAGGATGTTGGCAATATCAGTTGGTTCCTTATATTTAGTGCCATTGTGCTGTAACTCAGAGCAGATCTGAGTGTTGCCATTGAGATTCTTGGCATAGCTATAGAATGCTTTGTGGTTGTCTTTAGAAACGGTGAATTTTTTTTTCGTAACTAGCTTTGGAGGATTTTATGAGGGATTTCAGCTTCTTACTGAAGCTGACCAGGGAGTTCCTCCAATCATGGGATTTTACTCTTTTTTGCAGCAGTTTCTTTCTTCTGTTGCAGAGTTTGTTTATGGCAGGGGACCACCAGATTAGATTCCTTTTTTTGGAGGATAGCATATTGGTTCTATTAGGGATAGCATGATCCATGCACTTATGTAAGCACTTATAAAGTGCATTTGTGTAGGATTCAGCAGTTGTACCTCTATTGTCCATCTGCATGGGTGTCGTGAAGTTTGCCACTTCTGTCTTAAGAAGCATGAAGTTGGCTTTGGAGAATTTTTTTACAGTGGTTTCCCTAATGGGGGGTGGGGGTGGGATGTAGATGTCTAGGGTGATTAGCTTGTGGTCGGATCCGACCAACAAGTAATTGGTCTCTAGTGTGGAACACCGGTCACCCATGTTGGTAATGACCAGGTCTAGGATATTGCTGCCCCTGGTGAGGGGTGTGGATAAGTTGATCCAAGGCATTGGAATTTATGAATTCCAGAAAATGTTGAGCAAAATAGTTGGTACACGAGTAGTTTTCCCAGTTAATGGTGGAGTAGTTGAAATTGCCCATTATTAGGGTGTTAGGTTGTACCCTAATATTTTCCAGTGTATCAAGAAATGAGGAGTGGGAATCCTGGGGCATGGTGGGAGATCTGTAGTAAGCTACAATTTAGATTGCAGTCTTGCCCAGAGTTAGTTGCACTTGGATAACCTCGGATGCATTATGCAACTAGCCTGGAGGTGTGGATATCCTTAATGAATATGGACACGCCTCTGCCTTTAGTGTTTCGGTCCAGGTTAGTTGGCCAAAGGGTGTGGTATGAATTATAGCCTGGTAATGCAGGGGTGCTCTCTAGAGCCTTGAACCAGGACTCTGTCACTGAACAGATGTCGATGTTCTCCATTTTAAGGAGTTCCACGAGTGAGTGCATTTTGAGGTTTAGACTTCTAGCATTAAATAGTTTTATTTTCAAATTTAAAGATTTTATATTGTCCATAACAGTTTTAAAAATGTATTTGTCATAATGAATCAAGGAAAACACTTTTCAGTTTTACTTCTAATAGTAGTCTCCATCAAATGATAATATTTAACACTATACATATTAATGTCAATGGGTTAAACAGCCCCATAAAAAGGAGTAGTGTCAACAAATATGTAATGCTACATAAAGCAGATTTTGCATTCATTCAGTAATCCCACTTAATAACAGAAGATCTAAACAAATTGACCTTCAAGGATTATAAGATTTTGGTAAGTTCAAACTACAACCACAAAAGAAGAGGTGTCCTAATTTTGCACAGAAAATCAATGAGAATTCCAGAAATAGTTGATTCATTCTCAAACAGTGATGGTATGCTTGCTTTAGTCATACTAAAACTAGATAAAAAGATGTACACCTTTGCAAACACCTACTGGATATTGGGTATTGGGACTAAAACTGTGAAAAAAATATTTAGACACCATAACATTAAAGTCTAAAGGTGAGTTACTATTAGCAGGTGATTTTAATTGGATCTTGTCCTCCACTGATACCACAAGCTCTAAGCCCTTCAAGATGTCCCCTGTTACCAAGCACTTGAACAAATACATAAAAGATAGAAACCTAATTGACATTGATGTTATAAAAATATTATCCTCCCTGAAGTACTCTCACAGATTTGGCACACAGACCAACAAAGACAAAATCCTTGTAACCAGTTCTTTACTGGCCAAAACTGATAATGTAATGCTGACATCATGCCCTATGTCTGACCACAATGCTATCAGTTTCAATGCAGCACTTAATACTGACCCCTTAAACTTCTGCCAAAGACTACCTTCTTATCTAGTAACAGTACAAGGATTTATAGAATGGTTTCTAGATGAAATAAAGCTTTACTTAGACATCAGTAATAATGGAGAGGTTTCAGATATTATCCTATGAGACAATTTAAAGGTAGTCTTACATGGTAAAGTCAAAAGTTGGTATATAAATAAAAGGAAAGAATCAGATAAAAAACTGGTAGACATGCAAAAACAAATTGATAAACTAAAACTAAAACTTACATCAAATGATAAATCTGCATTAGCTGACATATGTAAACTGGACAAGGAATATCAGGATATCATGCAGCATAAAATATCAATAAATCTGGAAAAAATCAGATTACAATCCTACTCAATTAATCCCAAGAGTATGCACAAGATTGCGATTAGATCTAAATATTTAAATAATAAAAATCATATAAAATAAATAATATACACTAGAAATAATTAGACTATCAAAGTTACAGATCTAAAAATATCTTATGTTTTAAAAATCATTACAAGAATATTAATAATAATAGCTCATCTACAAGTGATAGCAAAAGTATAGACAACTTTCTTGCTAATAATATTCAAAAGAAACTATCTAAACTATGTTATATTAATAACATAGATAAAGCCTTTTCCTTTAAAGAATTAAAGGAACAAATACAAAAAAATCTTAAGACAAAATAAGGCACCAGGGCTGGATGGTCAAATTCCGGAATTTTACAAACTCTTAACTGATAACATCCTGAAAATCTTAATGCATTCCAAGAAGTTAAAACTACAGGAAACATCCCTCCCTCATGGGAATGTTCTGTCATCTCTCCCATCTTAAAACCAAATATAGAGCTGAACATCATACAGGCCAATCCCTTTGCTTAACATTGACTACAAGATAGTCATGTCTATCTTAGCAGACAGATTAAATAATATTCTTCCAATATTAAATCATGAAGACCAAACTGGGTTTATCAAAAACAGAAAGGTACAAGACAATGTAATTAGATTGCTGTCCTTAATAGACTTAGCAAACAAGAAAAAATGAGCTTTCTATTTTAAGCCTTGATATAGATAAAGCTTTTGGCTCCCTAAGTTGGCCATATCTGTTAAAAGCTCTGCAAAAATACAATTTCTCCCCAAAATGTATAAGATTAATTAGAAAAATATATGAAATGTCCATAGCCTATGTAAAGATTGGATCTTATCTATCTAGTCCATTCGAAATATTAAGAGGTACTAAACAGCGGTGCCTCCACTACCCATTACTCTTTGCCCTGGCTATTGAGCCTCCTGCAAATTATGTTAGAAATAATGATAGTATTAAAGTGTCAGACAAATTATCCCCCAAGATACAACTAGTTGCTGATGATCTACTAAAAACTTCTAATGATATTGAAAATTCAGTAGATCACCTATTACATAATCTAGATATCTTTGCAAACATCTCTAGTCTAAAATTTGATCACAACAAAACTCAGGCATTTCTATTGAATAAAAAATGTTACTATGAAACTTAGATCAAAAAGAGACATAAACTGGGAGGGCACACCTATTAAATATCTAGGTATCATTATTGAATCTAATTATAAAAATGACATCTAATTACCAACAACTTATAAACTCCATTACTAGTCTAAAAGACAGTTGGAACAGACTCTTATTCACATTTGAAGACAGACTAACTTAAATGAAAATTATACTGTTACCTAAAATCTTATTCATTGGCCAAGCTCTAATATTCCCCCACCTGTCTAAATTAAACAGAAAATTAATAACTTATTGCTTAACTTCCTTCTCTTCTCTGACACACCACAAGCTGGGATGAAGGAGGTATAGGGTTTCCAAATATTGATTTTTATTTAAACTCTGCATTTATTAACATAGTGTTGGTTTGGAATAATGCTTCTTATACATCATATTGGAAATCAATACATGAAACCTTACTTCTTAATAGTAATAGGACATTGCTTGAACCATATGTTTATGCTCAAATACATACAAACATCTTTATATGTATTTTAAAAGTATACATTCAAAGTGAAAGGTCAAAACTTGTTCTCAAACCTCTTATACACCAAATATTGCTGCTGTTTAAAAAAAGTATGTTTTCTAATCAATTACGAATTTATTAATAATTATGTTTCCTATTGCTTGCACAAATGAATGTTTGATATCTTTTGATACTCAGAAAATGTTAAAATTTAAGAAGGGCGACCTATTATGCAGCTAATAAAATAAGTTCTGCAGACTATTTGATCAGCAGATATAGTTTGCAAAATTTCCAATTGGCTGGACATCTAAACTTGTAAGGATTGTATACATACTAAGCTCATACCCTCATTAGAGGCATACAATAAGAGTAACTTAAAAATCTTGGATTTTAGCGCAACAATTATTAATAGCTCATCCAAAAATACATCATACATAGCTGTTATTTATAAAATTCTCAGAAATGATTTTAGCAAAATAGATGTTTTTTCTGGTCTATATTATAAAGCTGAAAGCTCTAAAGAGCGAATACAAGTACATTGATACATAAAGAGCGATGTAAAAAAATAGCGAAAGACATATTGAGTGAAAATCAGAACATAGAACATATTTGCTTGGCCAGCAGCATAATCCTGGGGATAAGGAACTATATCCTTTTCCCCACTGTAGTGCGGTCTCAGAGTTGGTGTATTATTTTAGTTTTATTTAGTTAATTTAAATATACCTGCATGGTGCTGTTGTTTAAAGAAACATGTTCGGTGTTTTGATTTTCACTCAATACGTGTTTTGCTATTTTTGTACATCATTCTTTATGTGTTGATGTACTTGTATTCGTTCTTTAGAGCTTTCAGCTTTATAATATAGACCCATTTTTTCAGTCCACATAGACTAGCAATATTGTACAAGAAAGATTAAATGAAATGCTGGAGATGTGGGCACTCCAGTGTTGACTGGATAAATATGGTTATTAATTGCAAAATAATTTCCTCATTTTGGTTAGACTTTAAATATCTTTGTAAAGCTCTATGGAAAGACAACTGTACAATTTCTGACTCCCTTATCCTTTTCAATGTTCCTGTTTCTGAAGTTATTCCTAAAAAACAAAGATTTTTACTATGGTCTGTCCTCTCTATAGCAAGGAAAATTCTTACTAAAAATTGGAAATCCCAATCTACTCCTGTTTTTAAAGTTGAATTTATTCATCTTGTGAAATACACTTGTAAGAATGAGATTGCTACTATAAAAGCAAGGACTAAAAACGCAACCCATCATTTAATTGCTTGGACAGAATTGTCTAATCTGTTAGAGAAATATTAAGTGTTCTATGTATGTTGCTTTTTTAGTTGATATGGACATTATATATAGTTTATTTGTTTTTTCTTGTTACTATACTTTTAAGTTATTGTGCTATAAAATGAATAAAAACATTTTGGAAAAAAATGTTCAGAGTAGCATACTGCCCAGAGTATAAAGTTTTTTAGAATCCAGTGTTTTGTTTGCAAAGCCTCACTCTGTCTTTATCTCATTGCAAGTGCCATCTCAAACACAGACTGGAACAGTCTGGAACAGTAAGTGGTAAAACAATCATGAAAATAGTACATTTCTTCACGCTGCTAAATCTGATAAAAAATTAACAGTTATTTAAAAATAACTGAATATATTTAGAAACCAAGTGAATAATGAAAGGATTGTTGAAATAAATGATTGAAGAATGTTGAAAGCTCTGCCATTACATTGTGTAAAAGCCGGTAAACAAGTTATAGGCTGCAGCAGATATAAAAGTAGAACATGAGAAGAAGTCTTGAAAAGACTATCCCAGGATTCAATAAACTCCGTGCAGGAATAGTGCTATTCCTGCATGGAGTGAACTGTATCTGTTTCCACACAGGCTTAACAGCAGCGCATCTTGCATATTCATGAACGTGTGCTACTGCTAAGGCTAAGTGGACATGAACACTACTGAGTGCAGGTGGCATGTTTTAGTAGTGCCCACACATCCAATACACCCCTGCACTCTGAAAGTGCCATATGCCACTTTCTAAGTCCTTTCAGTGTCTGTGAACACTGAAAGCACGAAATGTAAATAGGAAGCAATGCAGGGGGTGTGTGATAGGTACTGTCACACACCCCCTGCATTGTCAAAGTGCCATATGGCACTTGATAAGTGCTTTCAGTATCCACTGAAAGCAGTTCATTAGATAGGATTCATAGGAAGCAATGCAGGGGGTGTGTGACAGGTACTGTCCCACACCCCATGCAATGTCAAAGTGCCATACGGCACCTTTAACATGTCCAAACCTCTCAGAACAAAAAACTGGCCAAAATCGAAAATTATGGGGGGACAAGTAGGGACAGATCATAAATATTGTCCCTACAAACTTAGAAAGTTGATAGAGGAACAGGGTTTGTAGTAATATAACAGCATGTAGGGAAGTATTAGAAGTCTGAAACCCAAATGTGTGTCATCATGTAGTGACTTCAATCCTGATATGTCCCATAAAGACTTAGACAGCTGATAGAATGACAGGTAGTGAATTACCAAATATGACTTGCAAGTAGAATTGATACATGTACTTAAAGTGCATTTATTTATTTTTTTTTTCCATTCTAATTTAAGTTTTATCATAGCTGACCGAGTTTGTCTGTTACGGCCCTCTGCTCAGCATTGCTTAAACATCTCATAGGAGCTAAATAAAAATGTATATCTAAAGTCCTTCATGGTATGATAGCATAGTGGTTAGAATTCTGGCTGTCCATGCAGGCGTTCACAGTTCGAGTACCAAGATAGGCACTTTATTTTTACATGGGAAATCATTGTTAAAACTAATTGTTTTATGTTAAATTGTGTAGTAATTGATATTTGTTACCCAGGGTAGAGTAGCTGATCCAAAATGGAAGTGTGTGTGTGCATATAACATGTGAAATTACCCATGTATACACAAGTGTTCCATATTGTATTGTCACACCCAAAGGTAATGTAATGAAAGCACATAGGGGGATGTCATGTAAAGTAAATCATATACACTTAATAATATGTCAATAATGATGAATTACTCTACAATCCTGATATTTTTCTAAAATGATAACTGAGCAATGCTAAGCAGCACTCAGCTATGCTTAACCAGTTTTAGCATTGCTTAGATATAAATTCTAAGCAGCAGTTAGCTCAGCTAAGCAGATGTGCACACTGTTAAGCAATGCTCAGCATTTACTCCTTTAAGCACTGATTAACTCATCTTAGCAGATTTGCACACCACTTAGCTGAGCTTAGTATTTTCAAAATGATCCAATGACAGCAAAGGGTAGGCATATGGCCTTATTTAAACCACACAGGCAGGAATACAGCCATAAGCTGTTGTAGTCTGATCTCTGCAGGAACCATGTCTGGCATTGGAGAGGGAGTGTGCTTTCTGGTGCAGCACCTAGGCATTCAGGAGTCCATGGTCATGGCTGGGCTCCTTGTAGAAAACCATGATGACAGACTGCTGCAGGGACAGTACCAAGGATCTCCGTACAAAATGGAGGCCTGAGACCGTCTGGCACGTGACCTCACCAGTGCCACAGGAATCCCCCGAACTGGTGAGCAGGTACAGCATCACTATGCTGATTTAAGGCAGAGGCAGGGGGAGCTCTTGGTCCAATGCATCCAAGATGCCCAGGTATGGAATGCTCCAGTAGTTAGTAAGTATCTCATACATAGCTGTACCAAATCCTACCCTGAGTATGTAATAGACAGGTATGCATAATTTTGTTTACCCCCCCACCTGCAGCTGCAGTGGAGAGGGCTAGCAATGCTGAGTCCCATGCTGACAGACTGACAAGGCTGTGCCGACAGATTGGTGAGTACAGATTTACCTTGCAGTGTATACTGAAATAAATAAGAAGGAGTAAATTGTGTACTGCCAATAGGTGTAGTGTGTTCTGTATCTAATGAGTAAATAAAAGTTTGCCAGATTAATATTGATCTACAGGATATGGAGTAGTATAGCACTGTGTCATATAAGTACAATAAAACCTAAACCACCAACTGTTGTGTTTACTCTGGTAAGTTGTACAAATAGAATGTGTACAGATTCTTCATAGCAAATATGTCTTTGACAGCATGAATTACCTGAAGTTGTTCTAAGAATAAGCTATTATGTAAAACAGTAGATTGTGGTGTTGTAAAACAAGATATGAATGACATATGAACTATGTTATGCGCTAAGATCTGAGCCTTAAATAGTAATGTCTAATGTATTACAGTGTGTCCCCTGCAGCATTCCCTTGGTTTAACCTTTCCTTTCCAGATTGTATTATTTCAAAAGATTACACAGTACACTAACTATCTGTCATGCATGAATCTCAGGATTACAAGGTCAGACTGCTTATCCCACACAGTAATAGGCACAAATCAGTCAAATAAAAGACAGCATTCCCCAGAAGCTGAGTGTGATGAGAAATAGCCTTGTTGTTCATTTTAGTGCACCCAGCCATGGTTCAATTCCAGGGAATGGTACTGAGATATGTGCATATATGGGTACCTATTACTTCACCGACAGGTCAAAAGAGCGACACTCACATGTTCGACTCCACATCATTGACACTTCATAACATCGACGTTTCAGGTAAGCGATCTTCCCCCTCACAGGACCCATGGTAGCACTCGTTTCTCTGTTATAACGCATACGATTTACGCCATTATTCAAAATTTACCCTTATAGCGTTGTCCTTACCTTCTTAATAGTGAAACGAGTGCTACCATGGGTCCTGTGAGGGGGAAGATCACTTACCTGAAATGTCAATGTTATGAAGTGTCGATGATGTGGAGTCGAACATGTGAGTGTCGCTCTTTTGACCTGTCGGTGAAGTAATAGGTACCCGCATATATACACTCAAGACATCCTTACTATTTGTAGAAACAGCAGATAGTGGTCACAGATATTTTCTCCACAGGTCTTACAGGTAAATAAACATTTGTAGTAGCTGTAGGAAGGGTATACCAATACACTGTGTACAACTGTCCCACTGTCCAACCCCATGCTTGCAAATGACAGCAGGATAAGTACATACACCATGCACTCTTCCTGAGACATGTCTCTCAAGTGGTATTCTATCATGGCTAGTGTTCACTGCTGCCAATTACCTTGGACACAGATAGGAATCCAGGTGAAGTATGCCAGTAGCAGACATACACAACATCAGTGTAGGGTATCAGATATGTAACCCTGACATGTACAAGCCACCCTATTGACTAAGATCTGAACCTTAAATAGTAATGTCTAATGTATTACAGTGTGTCCCCTGCAGCATTCCCTTGGTTTAACCTTTGCTTTCCAGATTGTATTATTTCAAAAGATTACACAGTACACTAACTATCTGTCATGGATGAATCTCAGGATTACAAGGTCAGACTGCCTATCCCACACAGTAATAGGCACGAATCAGTCAAATAAAAGACAGCGTTCCCCAGTAGCTGAGTGTGATGAGAAATAGCCTTGTTGTTCATTTTAGTGCACCCAGCCATGGTTCAATTCCAGGGAATGGTACTGAGATATGTGCATATATACACTCAAGACATCCTTACTATTTGTAAAAACAGCAGATAGTGGTCACAGATATTTTCTCCACAGGTTGTACAGGTAAATAAACATTTGTAGTAGCTGTAGGAAGGGTATACCAATACACTGTGTACAACTGTCCCACTGTCCAACCCTATGCTTGCAAATGACAACAGGATAAGTACATACACCATGCACTCTTCCCGAGACATGTCTCTCAAGTGTTATTCTGTCATGGCTAGTGTTCACTGTTGCCAATCACCTTGGACACAAATAGGAATCCAGGTGAAGTATGCCAGTAGCAGACATACACAACATCAGTGTAGGGTATCAGATATGTAACCCTGACATGTACAAGCCACCCTATTAATGTAGCCATAGTTGTCCCAGTCTGCCCTATACCATTACAGGTTGACAGCTTGACAGGTATGTATGTGCTACAGAAGCTATGGGTCATAGACATATGTAAAGTGAGGGCAGATCTGTAGAGTATTGAGCAGTATTGTTGAGAAAAACAGAAGCCTATACAGTTGTTAATGGACATTTTCTCTCCCCCCACCGCTCATCTGCATCACTAATTATTATTCATATACTACAGGTATGTTTTTCCTCAAGCCTTAATGTTGGGACGTCTGTTCTTTTATTGTTCATATATTTAATCGGTTGCATATTAACATACCCTATTCAAATACCATTGTTGATGGCCTGTTGACATCAATGTAACTGGTATGCTGTTACAATGCTTACTGTTGTTCCATTTATGCATGTGTTCGGTTTGTTATGCAACGGTTGCAAATCTGTTGGTTATGGTTAATTGGAACACCCACCCATGCTGTTATAACTAATTTTGAAATGTTTTGTTTATGACTAACCAATATATCTTGGACAACCTCAACACCATAGCACATTTGGGAAGGCAGAGCCTGGTGGATCCGTGTGTCCCATCTCATCTGGCCATGGCATCAGGCCCCAGCATGTCTGGGACCCAACCTGTAACTTCCTCATCCACTGGTCCTGCACCACCTTCAGATGGAACCATCTCAGGAGACGGGGCCCATCCCCCCCCCCAGGAACAGGCACATAGAGGATTCTGTCACCCACTTCAAGTTCTGGGGTATGGTGCACAGCATCATTTGCTCCAAGTTGGATGGACAGCTGTGTCAGATGGAGGGCCACCTGGTGCACCTGGAAAGGCAGGCTGCCCCTGTTGTTCAGCCCCCAGCACAGCCACCTTTGGGGCTATGAAGGTGCAGTGGTGACTGCCCATGGGTGGGGACCTCACTCCCACTGTATCCATTTGGGGGGTCATGGGCCTCTGATTCCCAACCACCATCCCCATCCAAGGTGTTTATCCCTCTCATTTGTCATATACCACCCCTTTCTGCTGTCTTGTGTGTCCTGTCTGTCTGCAAATGCAACCTATCTCACCCAATCTACCTCCTCAAGCATACCTACAGCCCTTCCCCAACATTACACTCTCACCTTAATAAAAAAAGGACATCTGTCCCACAAAAAAAATCATTGCCTCTACATAGCTCTACATTTTGACCCCATGTCCATTGATATAAATCAATAAACACTCAAATTACCCTACAAATGTATGTTGCCAACACCCCTCCCTGTGGGGTGTGAGGCTGTAAATTCCAAATTTTCGACTTCAACCATGGCTGTTGCTGCAGTAGAAGTGTAGTGCTATGGTCCTTTTTTCCTACACCCATCCTGCACATCCCTAGCTGGTTTTCCTAATGTTTTACCCCCTGCTTCCCCCATTTCACCACTTTCCTATCACCTTTTTTTCCTTTTCTTTATTTAAAATTAGAGCTGGTGTAAGCAGGAATAAGCACTGCTAAGCAAAGCTAAGAGAACTTAAGCATCTGGTAGCATCACTTATCTTCATGCAAAACCATGCAAACCCACTTAAAAGTGCTTTAATCACTCTGTCTCCATCAGCCGTTGTTCTGTCCAGCAACAAAATAACCAGCCCTGCCAAGTCTCGAACCCAGGACACTGTGCACTAAAATCACAGCAATGTGCCACTACACCGTCTGAGCTGTGAGTCGTCATAATGCTTTTACAAACATATAATACATTATAGTCATTTAACATTAATGAAAAAAAAGTCATCACTACCAAGGCTTGAGCCCAGGACCCTGTGCACCCTGTTTACTACAATCACAGCAACATGCCTCTACACCATCTCACCTATAGGAATTTATAATGCTTTTGCAAACATATCACTCTACAGTCATTTAACATAAGGTAAAAACACATATCCGTAGTACTCTTATATATGTATATATATATATATATATATATATATATATATATATATATATATATATATATATATATAGATTCACTTTAGAAGCTTGAAATACTGAAATGTCAAATTTCAGTATTCCGTGCCCATAAAGTTGAATCATGTAATGAATGAAAACTCAAAAGCATGAAATTCAAAATCTCGCATACCGGAGATTTTGAATTACCGCTTCCACTGTACACAAACACACACCTTCCTCCCCACACACAAACACAAGCACTTTCCTACATAAAAGAAGGGGTGCAAACCCCCCTGCATCCCCCACTTATATATTCTATCTCTGAGGTCGTACTACATACAAAAACACACACAACACCACCACACAAGCTACATTCTCCTCGCACACACACATTACAGTAACAAAATGCACTAACACACACCACAGCCCCTACCCAAAACCCTTAACACATAAGCACTTACCCAAATCCATAACTCCAGAGAAACACTAGAAGTGCTAATTCAAAATCTCCGGTAGGCAAGATTTTGAATTTCGTGGTTCTAACTTTTCGTTCTTTACAGCATTCAACTTTTTGGGCACAAAATACTGAAATTCAACATTTCAGTATTTCAAGCTTCTAAAGTGAATCTATACATATATATATATATATATATATATATATATATATATATATATCTACATATATATATATATATATATATATATATATATACACACACACACACACACACACACACGCACACGCACACACACACACACTCAACCTCTTACTGCAGGATATCTGCAAAAAGCCTGGCAAAGTGGGGGGATAAAGGGCAAACAATAGTGACAGATTTGAAATATGGCTGTTATAAGTGTAGAAGTCTACTAGAGTAGCATGGTTTGTTTTAACATATACTTTCTGATAGATTTCAGGTCTGAAACACAAATGATTGTCATTATTTACGGATGTCAATGCTCACATCATCCCAGTGAATTGTCAGAAACCCACAACTGTTATGGGGGAACAGACCAAACATATGAGCCACGCATCTGGACAGTGTATAGACATATTGACACTGGAGAGGTATGACTGCAGGCATGTAACAGAAGGGAAAACCCACTGAAAGCTGCCAACTATTTCATCCAGCTGCTTCTGAACTACAGTCAGACCAACACGACACTACCCCAAATCAGCTCTGAGGAATTACTCATGCATTTGCAAATATATCATGCACTACAGGGATGTAACTGTAGGGAAAAGCAGACATCAGTGAGAAATTGTCTACCCACAACCATTTGCACCACAGTCACAGCAACATACTAGTACCCCAGCTGAACTCTAGATTATAATGACTGTTTGAACAAACATATTGTGATTGCCAGTCGCACACTACATTGACATATATTGCCCCCAGTCACAGTCTACTGGGAATCCTGAGATGTTACAGGACATTTCTCAATCTGTCCCTACAAACATATACACCTGCTAGACCACCAGCAACTGTAGAAGCAGGCACAGTCAGATAGAAAAGGATCTATGACACTCACATCTGCCACTCCCCCTACTCAGCCCAACAAACATTTACACACTACACTGCTACACAATCTTGACAGTCTGTTAACAATGGCCAGACATACATAACTCTCGACTGTACAGATTTCCACAGAATGTCCAGGGTATGGGACCATATTTACGGCCACTGCCGCATATCACTTCCAGGAGTCTTCTAAGTCACTGGGATGATATCAGGAGTGAAGTCACCAAATCATGATATACCATACCTCTGAACCTCTTACTGCAAGACATCTGGACAAAGTCTGACATACTTGGGGGACAGAGGGCTGAAAAGAGGGACATATCTCACATAATGGTGTTACAAATTGAAACTAGAGTTGCTGGTGTTACAGGGTTTGTTGCAACATAACATCTCTGAAAGGCATGATGTCTGAAACACAAATGGATGTCAACATTTACTGTCTACAATCTTCACATTATCCTACTGATTTCTCAAAAACAGACATTGTGTGAGGAACAGACCAAACATAAGAGGCAAACCTCTGGTCATTCTTCAGACATCTGGATAGTTGAGAGGTATGTCAGAGACATATCACTGTCAGACGTCAAGTTCACACAGAAAATACATGTTCAGATAAACCCTGTTAATCTAGCAATCTTCTATGCATATAACAGCAATACTTACTTACAATCTGTACCTAGTTCAGAAACTTTGTACCCCATTTTGTTGGGCTGTCTCCACATTTCTTGTTCTGAGAGGTATTTCCACCTACCTTCTGTGAAGCTGTAGCCCCCACACATCCATAATGTCCTCCTCACAGGCAAGGAAAAGGAGCAAGGCCCACATGAAGGACTTAATTTTAGCACTGTGTTGCTATGGCATTGGCTAATGCAAAGACAACACAGCTGCTCTGGATGCAAATAGCAAGTAGGAGACACCGATTAGTGCACAGGCCATCACCTGCTCATGAGCAGTACCTACAAAAGGCAAGCTGTTGCCTATGCAAAACAGGTCTGAACCTGTCTACACAAAGACAGACTGCAACTACACAAACCTAAACATTTGCACTATTTTGAGGAAACTCTTCAGCAGTATAACAGGTACGTCAATCAATTAAGCATGTAATGGAATGCAGTAATGTGAAATAAGAAGTTAAACATTAGGTCACAACAAGACTTGCTGGACTGACATGTTGCTGTCCAGCACCTACAGTCATTCCTGCTGGCCTTGTCTGCAGTGACATAGATTACAGCTCTGGCCCCTGAGTCACCCCAATAAAGGTCAGCTCATGTATGACTACTAGTGAAGTGTCTGTTGTCCAATACTGACTGTGACATTGCTAGGCCAGCTACCTGGGATGTTGTAAATATTCATATGTTACCTGTGAATGCCACTATGATACATATGCTTGTCTTACAAATGTAAAAGACTTGTATAGGGTATGTGCATAGTAAACAATTGGCGCATAAATGTGTGTTGAACTGTATGTTATATACTGAGCTCATACCTTTCAACTGTCCAGAGTGTTGCAGACTGACCACATGTTTGCCCCATATTTGTAGTCAATGCCCCATACAGTTGTGTAATGTCTGGCAAATCACTTGAAACCCAGTAAAGACTGAAGTCATAACATAATAGCATACATTTGAATGTCAGCTGTCATGTTCTGCGGAGTATTCCTGTGAATGTGAAACCGTCCTTGCTAGCAACTAAGTGTGTTAAAGCAAGATTTATAAAGTGTCACTATTTTACAGTCTTTGCCCCTATTGATGTGTGCCTTTGGGCAGATGTCTTGCTCTAACAGGAGCTAGGAGTTTTAGCATGAAACTCATGTCACTGCAAGCGTAGCTTGTCCTGGAGGATGCTGACATTTGTGCAGTCACTGACACCTGGTTTGCAGCTGTGGAGAGCACACTAACCTTGCCAGGTTATTCATTCCACCATACATTTAGATCCCAAATAGAGGGCTCAAAGCCACATGAGGTGGAGTTTTAAACATTATCATACACATACACACCTCCAGGCTGGCCAAACAGCATGATGCATGGAAGACATCCCAAGTTCAGTTAACTGTTGACAAAATACCTACTGAAATCATAACTAGCTGCAGACCGCCAACCATGACTCTGACACCCACTACACCTATCTGGACTTGCTTGAATCTGTCAGGATTAAACTGTCTACCCTGCTCCTGGGTGACTTTAACTACCCAAACATAGTCTGCATGGCCTATTGTACCTGAACATGAATGCACAGAGATTCTATAGATTTGTCAATGGTAATGCATTGGGTCAGCTGATCAACACTCCTCCGACAGGTGGAAATATCCTGTACCTAGCCCTAACCAACATGAGTAGTCACTGTAGCACTCCTACTGTGTCTTCCACCTTGGTAAGATCTGACCACATAGCCATCACTGCTGAGTTCACCATCTCCCCTGCCCCCCCTTGTCAGGGTCAGACAAAACAAACTTTCCAAAACTGACTATAAATCTCCTCAATGCAAGTAGAAGTAGCTTTACAGCCACCATCCTGTCAGTTAGAAATAGCAGTAGTGTCCAAGCCTACACCACAATACTATGTGAGCACCTACATAGCTGTATGGACTCAGCAATACCTGACAGGACAGAACATCTCCCCCAAGGTAGGGTAAACCTTTGTGATGGACATCAGCAATACACAAATACCATAATAGGTGGAAATAATTGCTGGACAGGGCCAAGAAGGAGCAGGTGCCTAATTGGAAGCAATGACACCTTGATCTGAACAAGCAAATAACGCCACAGGTGAATTACCCTGAGGCTATCTATGAGTGCAAATTGGATACATCCACCAAGGCCAATCACTAGGCCTTCCACACATATGTATGCAATCCCAGAGGCAACACCCAAATCTGCTGTGTAGTGGTGGTCAATAACATCACATACACATACTGCATAGATATAGCAAACTTGCTGCAGGCAGGTTAAGTGTAAATAGCATCCCCCTGTCCCCCCATTGGTACAAATGGACATGCGCAGCACCTGCCCCCTCCCCTCACCATCAGGAAGCAGGTCTGTAATGCCCTCTCAAAGGCAACACACAGAAGTCTCCATAGGCCTGATACCATCCCTGGCTGCATCCTATATGAACTCAGGCATGAGCTCTCAGCTCCCTTACACACTGTAGTCAACCAAAGCCTGAACACCAGTGTCATCCCATCTGCACAGAGGACAGCCACTCTCATCCTTATACACAAAGGTGGAGCAATCCACAGACAAAGCCAGTCACATGTACATCAGCCTAACTAAATTGATCTGCAAGGGCATGGAATGCAATATCAAGGAACTTATTAACACGGACATTGGCAACCTCAAAATGCTTGAGCCCACACAGTGTGGAATTGTCAAAGGGAGATCAGGCCTCTTAAACCTGGTTGACTTCTCTGAAGAGGTCAACAAACACAAGGACAAGGGGAAGATGGTGCACACTGCCTACCTTCACCTTGCCAAAATCCCTCACAGTAATCCCCAGTTGGCCATTATATATAAGCCTACAGAGCTAGGCATCAACATGTATGTTACCAGATGGGTATCTAACTGGCTCAATGATAGTACCCACTCGGTCAAAGTAGTGGAAGCCACCTCTAGTAGTAGACTCTTACAGAGCGGTGTACCTCAAGTATCGGGCTGGGGGCCTCTACTGTTTGAGATATACATTTCTAGGGTACAAGACAAAACCAGTGGTCTGTGACTGATCAGGTTTACAGATTATTGCAAGCTGGCCAGTGTCTTACATTCCTCTACAGATGTGAGCATCCTCCAAGAGGCCCTTACCCAAATAAATGACTGGTGTAAGAAGCATTGCCTCAAATGCCAGGAGATGCATCATTTCCCCTGTTGTGGTAGATGTCATCCACACTAATTATGACAGTATTAACAATGTACTGAACAGGCAATCAGGTGTGAGGTGACTTGTGCATCAAGGTTGGTAGCAACTTGACAGTTTCCCACCATTTGGGCACCATTGTAGGGAAGGTTTTCTACATGGCCCACCTCACAAATACAGGTTTGTCATCCAGGAACCAGGAGATCACAACATCCCTGTACTCAACCCTTATCAGATGCATTACCAAGTACAAGGCTCCATTGGCATGTACCTTGCCAAGCAAATGCAGCAGTTTCAGAGACCACAGAAGTTCCTGACCAGGCAAATCCAGGGTCTGCAACACCTATCCTATACAGGTTGGCTGAAAGCTCTGCCCCTGTATTCAGTGTCATACAGACTGATCATAGGCGACCTGTGTCTGGCATACAAGGTCATTTCCAAACCAGCCTTGATGGCATTTCTGTATATCCATAAGACAAACCCTCATGTAACATGCATGCAAGGTCCTCACCTCATCTGTGATATATATAGTACTTGTTGGTGGGATAGTGTAGTGTCCCACACAATATACTATCTGTAAAAATACACACCCTCCCCATGTCTAGCAGACTACATGCATATCCCTCTTGAGGAAGAAGCTGGACAACTGCATGGGAAATGGAAAAGACACTCCTGGGATCCCACATGTACCCCAGCTGGACAGGGGAAACAGGTGCTGGCTTTGAAGGGACATGGGCGAATGTCTGGGCTAGGGTTATGAGGGCATTCGGGACAATAGCCTGGTATTATCTTATGAAGCTATGCACCTAGTACTTTACATGTTTCCTGTCCTGCAATGTTGTCTGAAATGAATCTCTGTGAGTCTGAACTGTGTAGGTACTGCAGTGATAGAGTGTTGTGAGTCTGAACTGTGTAGGTACTGCAGTGATAGAGTGTTGTCCTGTTCCTTCATTAGTTATTATCACATATCGTTAAGCCTTGTCATTGTGTCTGGTTGGTATAGTAGTAAGTCAGCTCTTACAGTACTTGCACATGCACTTGGTAACACTGTATAGCTCACTCCAATAGCCTTGGTCTTGGTCACACCATTCTGCTTATAGGCCCATCACATGGTAGGATTTGTCACCCTTTGTTGAGGGCCTTACAGTAACTGTTAAATAGATTGATTCTAGCAGTCAGAACTACAGTAAGGTCTGGCCTGAAGGGCCCATAGGTGGCAAAGCTGTGCCGGACATTACCAGGAGTGTGTGTGTGTGTGTGTGTGTGTGTGTGTGTGTGTGTGTGTGTGTGTGTGTGTGTGTGTGTGTGTGTGTGTCAGCAAAGATAATACTGCAGTGCATTAATTTACATATGTTGTCTTTCCCTCACAGGTGAACATGGGGGTTGGTGTCTCTCCCCCTCACATCCTGATGTAAGTGTCTTAGTGGACTCTCAAGATGACAGTAGTTATAGTGAGGTACAGGTGGGGTTGTCAGGGCATGAATCAGTGCCATTGGCTGGTATCCTACTTCCACCCACAATGTCCCTGCACATAGTATGCCCACACATACCCAGTCACCAGCAGCCACAGATAATGGACAGTTGGAGGGTGGTGGCATGGAACAGGCTAGTGTGGTGAGTATGGCAAGTTTGAGTGTAAACACTAGCCACAGACAGAGACCAGGTCACACACAAGCAGATGGACAGGGGTGCTCGACAAAGGACTGCTGCCCATCAAGCCCCTGTTGCAAGTGCCACAGCAGATGTCATCAGATGCATTTTACAGTCTGTCATGGAGGCACAGGAGTGTATTGAGTGCAACACCAGATAGATGCTCATGGTCATGAATGCAGCACTTCCTGCATGCGTGATGACCTCCTTGGCATTTGTGATGTCATACATCATATTGCCGATGTCATGGATAGATGGCAGGGTGAGACATTGTCACTGCTCAACCGTGCAATGTCTGTGTTTGAGCATGTGGTGGGAGTAGGGCATTAGCCAGGTGGATGTAGGTCAGCAACATGATCAGCTGAGAGCCCACGTGGTCATGCACATTCACATTCACAGTCCCATAATGCCAGTACGAGTACCACTAGTACTACTGAAGGAATGGTGTTGTCCACACCACACCGGTGCAGGCTATACGCATGTGGTCCTGTCCAGTCCCATCAGGGACATGGATCCAGCACACAGCAGTCACCATCAGGGAGTAGTACTGCATCTGTCTTTGGGCCTGGTGGTACCAGTGAGACTCCTGGCAGAGCCAGTTCCTGCATCCCTGCCAGGAGACAGTGAACTGTACATCCTGCCATGTACAGTCCATGGCTGTCCAACATAGCCCTGTGTCGGGCATCCACATGGCTTGATTGTGTGCAAACAAACACTTACACATCTCTATCACAGGAAAGTCACAACCAGACACACATAGCTCCTCTACAAGGCCCAGATGAACACTACCCTCCAGATACACACAGATACACACACACACACACACACACACACACACACACACACACACACACACACACATACACACACACACATGATGTCAACCATATGGCTCAGCCTAGGCCTCTGGCAATCCCACACCACACCCTGTGCATGTGATGATACTTGTGTCACAACCCTGTTATCCATACCATCAATGCAGGGACATGGTCATATGACTCTGATGTACAGGATGAATATAGTACAGTGTAGTAATGTAATTCTGTGTAAGCTGCTGTCTGCTGGCAATAGTTATCGATGCACATTGAGGTTTATGTACCTTGTTAGCTATTATGCATTATCGCTGTTAGTACTACTAACTGACTGTAGTGTCCCACACTGTATTCTGTTTGTGTTCCAAGTGTGTGTGTCTGCAGGCTGTGTGGCTGCTGACAGTAGCAATGATGAGTATGGTGGAGTGGAAACACAGTGACCTTTTCATAGCCAAGGTGCAGTTGCATATGTACATGTTTACCAGGCGTGTTTACATGCAACAGTGTATGAGGGACAGTTGTGGCAGATAGTGTGACCTTGCATACATACCTTTGACACAGCCAGCTAGCCTTCATACATGTCACCTGGGTGTTCTGTAGGACTGCAGGCTCACACATACAGAGGAGTTTACTTGAGTAGTGGCACTAGGTCCCTCACAAGCTTAGCCATTACTTTAACTGCAACAGATTCATCTATCAGCACCAGTTTCCCCTGCCATTTCTGTCCCATCCACTCAACCTTCATGCAATTGATGAGGGTATGCCTGGTACTGTGTATGACAGGTCTTGGGTATGTATTCCTGACACAGGTCAGCCTGTGTTAGTCTAACCTGACAATCACCAGGATTTGTGTCTGCTAACCCATATGCATGTCTGGCTTGTCATGCTGGTAGTGCACACAGAGTCATAGTCCTGTACATGGGGCAGCTGTCAAAGGGCTAAGCACAGCCCCTACCTGCACAGCCTTACAAACAATAGCACTAGATACATAATACAAATAGCACAGAGGTAATGTAGTCTTGCAGTGTCTGCCACTACTATTCAAGTGGGTGACAATTGCAGGGGCTGTTAGGATTATGGTGGGTTCAGAGGCCCTTAACATGGTAGAGCCATCACACATGCACACACACACACACACACACACACACACACACACACACACACACATACACACACTGCTGCATGGGGAGATGCATTGAAACACACATGCACATGGAGTTGCCACTTCTCAGAGTAGATGACCTACCCATCTATTTATGTACAATGCACAGTGATACAACCATTGCATGCACCACAGTGGTTTGGTGTTAGAAACTGTGTAACTATGCTTGTACGATGGATGACATCTGTATGGGCTGAAACTAGGTTGGCAATGGGGGAGTTCACGCACACAGAATGGTATAGCTATCACATACACACAGTAAAGACAGCCACAGGAACTGTGCATACAGAAACACATACACAGTTGCCAATAGACATATTAGTAACCCTACTCATCCACTTCTATGGACTATAGTGCTACGTACACATGACAAGCTCCACATAGATCATATGCCTGGGACATAACACACAACCTCTTACAACAAGTAATTTTGTGAATGCCTTCATGGATGGTGGGATAATCCACCAGAAATAGCGATTGGTCTCATCTACTGCTCCTACCAACCTGCACAAGTGATAGCATGACAGACTTTGTAACAGCATGACGTGTCAGGTACAATGTCTGATGCTGGCATATGTGTCCCTACAGTAACTGTGACATATTTGGCAATGATATCACAGGAATGCTCATTGTTAGGGGACAGACACCACGTATATGTTGCAAATGTGTGGATATTCCATGTACATCTGTACAGATGACTGGTATGGGCTGTGTAGTCTTACATGTTGCATGTGAGGCAGATGCCATTAACAGGCTCTTTAAAGTAATGTCATGGGTAGGGGGTCAACAGGCCTTAAAATGGTATAAACTACACACACCACAGACACAGAGGATATGCTTCACACACACACTACTATAATGTCAGTATTGAGATTAGAAGCCCTACCTATCTAATTATTTGTACTATAGTATTACACAGTTATTGTACATGCCACAGAGTTTAGAGCACTGACAAGTGTATACAAGTGAATGACATCAGCAGGCCTTGTAAAATAGGGCAATGGGAAGTGTACTGGGTGGTACATGCCTCAAAATTGTATAACCCACACTGCCAGATGATGAGAATGTCACCCAAACCCACTCACACACACACACACACACACACACACACACACACACACACACACACACACAGGATATGATTCTCACACACACACACACACACACACACACATGCATGCGCGCACACACACACACACACACACACACACACACACACACACAGTTGCCAGTATTGAGTTTAGAATCTAGTTATGTGTACTAGAATGTAACACAATTATCACATGGGCCATGGAGTGTATATGACTTAACAGTGTCCCAAGGTACATCTAAGGTGAATTACATCAAAAGCCCTTGTGAAGTATGGCAATGGCAAATGTATTGGGTTGGAAGGGCATCAGAATACATTACCCTACAAACATGCACACTTACAAACACCTTCACACACACTTATACACACAAACATACATTTGCCAGAACTGAGAATAGACTGCCTGCCTATCTAGTTATTTGTACTATACTGTTATTAGTTATTACACTTGCCATGGAGCTTATAGGGCTTTGGACTGTCCAAAGGTACTTCTAAGGGCAATAACATCAGCAAGACTGCTAAAGTAGGCCACTACGAAGTGGTGTGGGTGTGAAAGTCCTTAAAATACTTCACCCTACAAATATACACACTTACAAAATATTTGTACATGTACACACATTTGCCAGAACTAAGAATAGAGACCCTGCTTACCTACTTATTTGTACTAGAATGTTACATAGTTATTGCACATGCCACAGAGCATATAGTGTTGAGGGATGTCCAATACTTCTGAGGGGAATGACATCAGCAGGGCTGCTAAAGTAGGGTACTAGGAAGTATAGTGGTTTAGAATGGCCTTAAACTGTTTTACATACAAACACACACTTACATTTGCCAACTCTGGGACTAAAACTCCATCCTATCTAGTTATTTGTACTATAGTGTTACACAGTTATCCCATGCACTACAGAGCTTATGGAGCTACAAAGTGTCCAGAGGTACTTCTAAGGTGAATGAAATCAGCCGAACCGCTAAAGTATGGCACTGGGAGGTGTTGTGGGTGGGAAAGTCCTCAAAATACTTAATTCTACAAACATACACACTTACAAACATACACACACACACACACACACACACACACACACACACACACACACACACACACACACACACACACACACACACACACACACACAAATTTGCCTGAACTGAGAGTAGAACCCCTGCTTATCTAGTTATTTGTACTATACTGTTAAGCAGTTATGGCAAGGGCTACAAAGCTTATAAGGGTAACAACTGTCCAAAAAGTACTTCTAAGGTGAATGACATCAGCAGGACTGCTAAAGTAGGGCATTGGGAAGTGTACTGGGTGGGAAAGTCCTCAAACTACCTCATTCTACAAACATGCACACTTGCAAACACTTGTATACACAGTTGTATGCATATTTGCCAGAACTGAGAATAGAACCCCCTGCCTATCTAGTTATTTGTACTATACTGTTATATAGTTATTGCACACCCATAGGGGTAGGGATGGGGCTGTCCAAAGGTACTTCTAAGGGGAATGACATCAGCAGGACTGCTAAAGTACAGCAGTGGGAAGTGTACTGGGTGGGAATGGCATAAAACTGTATTACCTACAAACACACACACACACACACACACACACACACACACACACACACACACACACACACACACACACACACACACACTTACATTTACCAGGACTGAGATTAGAACCCCTGCCTATCTAGTTATTTGTACTATAGTCTTACATAGTTACCACACTTGCTACAGAGCTTATAGGGCTGACAGGTGTCCAATGGTACTTCTAAGGTGAATGACATCAGATCTTGTAAAGTAAGGCAATGGGAAATGTACTGAATGGGAATGGTCACTTAATACTTAAACCTACAGACACACACACACACACACACACACACACACACACACACACACACACACACACACACACACACACACACACACACACACACACACACACACACACACACACACACACACACACGAGCGCACTCACACAAAGGCAGGTGATGTGATGTTATAACCCCCCTCCTCAGTACTATTACACAATGGAGCTCACCCTCATGCTGGCACATGTGGCTGGTTACTACCGGTATGCCACTGTCCACAGCAGGACACCACTCTATGCCATTCAGGGTATCCCTGTGTATGACTCACTCTCTGTGTATGTCTGCCTGTGTCCCCCTCTCTCTATCATTGTGTGTGTCTCTCTCTCTTCCCCACGTCTATGTGTGTGTGTATGTTTGACATATTGTTATATGTTGCCCATATATATGTCTGTGTATCACATGCAACAGATGCAGATATATCACTTATGGGCCACCTACAGCTAGCTGAGGGTAATCCTGTCTAATGGGTGTGTGTAGAGACAGTTAAGTTGTATATAGCTGTCTGTATGCAAAGACATGTATGCACAATACAGTTATATAGTCCGATCTGGGTTCTAAGTGTAAGAGCATGCCCAGTATGACCTTCTATAGTAAGAGTGGAACTCCATTTCAAAGATAGTTGTTCTCTAGTCCAGGGTTTTGTGTGCTACAGCCATAACACTAAACAGTGAACAGTAAGTTGATAGGGGTACAGGGTTTGTTTTAACAGATAGTGTCTTACATATCTGAAGTCTGATACTGGAATGTATTGTGTCATTACCTAATGCTTTACCAGAGGAATACAAGATGTATGATGCACAGAGCAATATTATGAGCCCAACTATAGACATTCTTGCCAAAAAGGCCAGTTGAGAGGTGTGGCTACAGCCGGTTGATGAAGCTGTGTAAACAGTACAGCAACTTGGTGATATAGTGGCTAAGGATCTCCTGCTTGTGTGGTATTCTTCTTACCTGAAAAGTCATATCCTGGTCCATACCTCTCAACTGTACAGTTTTTGGAGGATTGTCCAGGTGTTTGTCTAGAGGTTTCGTCCAGTCTACATAAACTTGTGTTTTTATGGCAAATTAGTTGCAAATAATTAAAGACTGACATTACAAAATAATGACAGACATTAGTGTTTCAGACTTCATAACCTTCATACAATTCCTGTTAATGCAAAACATGTTATTCTACCAACTTTCTCAGGTTGTAAGAGCAATATTTACAACATGTGCCTATCACTGGGCCTTTGTCCCACTTTTATTTATGACCTTGTCCAGATTTCTTGCTGTCAGAGGTTGAGAGGTATGGGTGTGGGTACAGAGTGCATTCTACTGTGCAGAAATGTCCATTATATGTGCAGTATATTCCACATAGCACTGTGACTTTCAGGCATGTCAGTGGTAGAGCAGTGCAGAGTAATGTGGTGAACCACTGACAGACAGTTGTGTATAGGTTGATAGGTTGATATGACATTAATAGGGTATTGGCCATGAATCCTTTATAACCCACGCAGATGGGAGTGTGGCCCATGTTAAGACATGTCAGCACACAGACCCCTGTTCAGCAGGGAGACAAGTGAAATCACAGGACTGTATTTTGTGTTTTCTATGCACTTATACAGGGAGCACATCACTAGAGGTATTGAGGCATTTGGCTTGATATGGACAAGGAGTGTATTCATAGGTTCATAGGTTCATACTAGGCTATCTGCCGTAGGGCATTTATAAGCCTAGCCAGAGTGTGTGTGGCTTTCACCACCCCTTAGGATGAGAATACTATACCCATTAGTTTGCTGTGCCTCTGTTCAGCAGTGACACAGAGATGATTCCCAGGGTAAACCTACAATCTCCCATCCACTCGTCAAGATTTCTCTTGAACAGAGTCAGTGAGGGGCTCTGCCTCACATGGACTGGGATTCTGTTCCATAGTGTAGGGAGTCTCTGGGTGATGAATCTGTCCCTCCAGCACATCCTATTTATATCCGTGTTGAGGTTTAAGTCTCTTGCTCTTGTGGCTCTGGTGAATTTGTATATTTTGAGGTGGAGCATGTCCATTAATTCCGGGCTGGACATGGCCTTGTATGTCAGGCACAGATCACCTCTGAGCAGATGGTATGCGACTGAATAGAGCTGGAGTTTCTTCAATCGGGCATCGTATGACATATGTTTGAGCCTCTTTATCCTTTTGGTGAGGAACTTTTGGGGTCTTTCCAACTGCTGCAGGTGTCGGGTAAGGTACATTCCGAATGGGGCGCTGTACTCAATCATTGGTCTGATAAGTGAAGAGTACAGGGGTACAATGACCTCTCCTGATCTGGATGTGAATACCTTCATGATCAGGTGGGCAATGTAGAAGGTCTTCCTAACCACTTTGGCAATGTGAGTGTCAAAAGAGAGGTTACTGTCAACTTGGGTCCCCAGGTCCCTGATAACTTCTTCCGTGTTTAATGGATTACCACCTATGTGGTAATTAGGGGTTACCTTGTTTTTCCCAAAGGGTATGACTATACATTTTTTGGCATTTAGCTTAAGGGCATGGCTCTGGCACCAGTTATCCATTTCTATGAGACCTCTCTGGAGGATGTCTGTGTCTGATGGAGTGTCAATTATGGTGCCCAGTTTGCAGTCATCTGCAAATTTTGTCAGCCACAATCCCCCTATGTTTGCCTGCACTTCAGAAAAATAAATGCCAAACAAGAGGGACCCAGGACTGAGCCCTATGGGACACCGCTCGTGACCGACTTAGAGTCTGACATGGCACCAGCAACTCTAACCCTGTCTGTTCTGTCCTTGAGCCAGTTTGCAACCCATCTTGTGACATATGGGTTTACATCTAAGCTGGTGAGCTTTTCTATGATGCCCGAGTGGGGTATTGTGTCGAACGCTTTTGCTAGGTCAAGGTAGGCTGTGTGAACTGCCTTACCCTCATCAATGGCCTTAGTGACTGTTTCGAAAAAGTCGACCAAGTTCAAGAGGCAGGATCTGCCCTTGACAAAGCCAAATTGGGTAGGATCCAGTGTCTGTAGGTCCCCAATGTCTTTATTTATGAGTTCCATTATGATCCTCTCCATAGCTTTGCAGACAAGGCTCGTCAAGCTTATGGGGTGGTAATTTCCAGGGTCCGTAGAAGCACCGCCTTTGTGGAGTGGGACCACAGTTGCCGTACACCATTCTTTGGGTACGATCCTGTAGTAAGGCTAAGATTAAACAGCAGCCTTATGTGTGGGTTTAGTTCCTCATTGAGTTCATGTAGCACACAGCCGGGGACACCGTCCGGTCCCATTGATGCTGTGTTTTTTGCTTTAGAGAGAGCAGCTCTCACCTAGGCATCTGAGATGTTTGGGAGGCTAGACTCTGGTGGGATAGATATTTCTCCTTTGGGGAGAGAGGGAGAAATTTGCACTGAACCTGTCTGCCAGTATGTTGGCAATGTCTGTGGGTTCAGTGATTTTTTATCATTTTGGACTAATTCTGAGCATATCTGGGAGTTTCCACCCAGGTTTCTAACATAGCTAAAGAAGGCCTTATGATTGTCTTTTGCGTCATTAGCGATTTTTCTCTCAAAGTTGGCCTTGGATGATTTTATGAGTGATCGTAGTTTTTTGCTAGTATTGATCAGAGATGCCTTCCCTTTTAGGTATTTTGCTCTGTCATGTAGTAGCTTTCTCCTCTTGTTGTAGAGTTTGTTTATGGCTGGGGTCCACCAGACCGGGCGCCTGCCTTTGGTGGAAAGGGTCTTGATTTTATTAGGGATTGCTTGATCCATACATTCCTGGAGGTGGTCGTAGAAGGCATTTGTAAGGGTTTCAGCAGCGTGGGTTGTGGTTTCCACTGGCTCGGGGGCCTTGAAGGATACCACTCCAGTCTTAAGAAGTGTGAAGTTTGCTTTTGAGAAGTTCTTCACTGTGGTCTTTTTTGCTGGGGGTGGGGCCGGGATGTGGATCTCCAGTGAGATTAATTTATGGTCTGATCTCACCAATGAGGGATATACTTCCGGTGTGGAGCATTTTGTCCCCATGTTTGTGATGATCAGGTCTAGTATATTTTCTCCTCTTGTGGGAATGGTGACTAGTTGTTCCATAGCATTTGAGTTTATGAACTCCAGGAACCTTTGAGCTAGGGTGTTGGGGCTTGAGTAATGTTTCCAGTCTATGTTTGGGTAGTTGAAGTCACCCAATATGATGGCGTTTGGAGAGACATTCATACTCTCCAGTGTCTTCAGGAAGGCTGTGTGGGTTTCCTGAGTTTGAGAAGGTGGTCTGTAGCATGTTACAAACTGTAGGGCAGTTTTACCTATGGTTAATTGCACCTGGATGGTCTCTGATGCTTCGTGCGTTGCCACTAACCTGGAGGTGTGGGTATCCTTTATGAATATGGATACTCCCCCTCCTTTTGTGGTTCGGTCCGGATTTTGGGACCGGAACGCATGATATGAGGTATAACCTGATAGTGCTGGGGTGCTCTCAGGAGCCTTGAACCAGGTTTCAGTCACAGCACAGACATCGATGTTCTCCATACTGAGGAGGGCTTCAAGGGCGTGCATCTTGAGGTTTAGACTTCTGGCATTGAGCAGTATTACCCTTAGTTTTTCTCCATTTTGTTTTCTAGGGCGGTAGGTTTATCATTTGAGCCTTGCCTAAAAAAGGCACTATGGGGGTGGCAAGAGCCTTTGCCAATATCCGGAAGCCCAGGGTGACAGGTGCAAGCCGTCCCTTGCGAAGCAGCGTGGCTTGTCAAGCATGTCATCCCAGGCAGACAGACATTGGATCCCCTTAGAATGACACCAGTAATTAAGCTAATTATTAAAGCTGATCATTTTGTCTCTGTATTGTGGCATCATTCTTGGTGAGGGTAGGATACTGCTCAGGGTCAGGGTCATACCGGCCTGGGCTACATAATCTGAGAGCTCCTCTATGTCGCTTTTCATGTAGTCCAGGGAGGTACGTCTCAGGTCGTTCATACCGGCATGGACAATGACTGAGTCATACTTGTACTTGCTGTGGAGTGACCTGAGTGCTTGTGTTATGTGGCGGATTCTAGCGCCTGACAGGCAGCTTACTGTGATCTTTTCCTTGTTCAGTCTGGTGAGTGGGACGTCAGTGTGTCTGACTATGGAGTCACCTATAACAAGTGTGTCTGGCATTGTGTTTGGCCTTAAGGGCTGTGACTGTTTAGCACACTGACTTTGAGAACTATGTGTTGCATGTCTTATGTCTTGAGGTGGCAGTTGCTTGGGTGTCTGCTTTGGAGGCCTCTGTAGTTTTGGTAGATTTTTGATCAGTGCCTCCGAGTATGTCTTTGTGTGTTTATGTGTTTGTTTTGCAGTTGTGATAGTTCTATGTGAAACTGGGTTTGTGGTGTGCGTGGTTTCCTTCTCCTCCTGTCTGGTCTTGCCAGTCCTGAGTTGAGAGAGCTCAGCCTCCAGTTTGGCTATATAGTTGCATCTCTCACATGTATTTGTGTTTTGTGGGAGAAGGAGTGGGTTGTCTGTGTACATGAGGCAATTGTAACATTGCCTCAAAATGCCCAGATTCACCAGCTGAACAGGAGAGGACGCTAGCAACTGACCCTTCGACATGCTAGAAAAAGTGAAAAAGTTTGCTGTGTAACTGAGTCAGAAGGGACCTATAGGGAAATGGGTACTCAAGGGGATTATAGGCTAATGTAGTACTTTGTTTAGTATATAAGTACTTTACCTATATAAAAATGCTTTAGGAGCAAGTGCTGAGCTTTTGAGATAGAGAATAGACTGTTTAGATTGCAAGTAGAGAAGTTCTAAGGGAAAAATTGAAGAGCAGACTTTACGGAGCCAGAAATAGTTTAACCTTGTTTAACCGGCGCTGCCCGATGGTGCTCTATGGGCAACTCCGCGCTAAATCACGCAAAAGCACGCTAAAGCAGGCTTTATAGCAGGGGGTTGAAAAGAGCTAGGAATTGACCCAAAATGGCCAATAGACTACAAGTTTCTGGCTGGAACCACTGCTCTAGGGACAAATAGGCTGCTCAGTGCTCCCCACTCCCACTGGTGAACAAAGAAGCTTCCCTTTATCCACATAAGGATATGGAATAGCACAGGAACCAAGCCAAAGCCCAGAGATCAGCAAACTCTGAAGACTGGACTATTCTAGTTCAGTAAGGTGGGAAAACACAATTTTTTTTTTTTTTTTTTTTGCAGAAAACAGAGGAAAAACAGACAGTAAATGCTATAAATGCTTTTAAACGGCTAGCGCACTTGAGTGTGTTAGCCTACAGGTAATATTAAGCAACAAATAACTTTTTTAAAAGTGCAAAACAGTTAATCAACACAAAAACAGTTTAAATAGAATGCAGAGCTGTATAAACAGGCGAAAATGCAGTCGTTAAGCAGTAAATAATCAAAAAGCCAGAAAAAAATACTTAAATCAGGAAAAAGTCACTCTTTTGCTCTCTGCTGCTTGTAGAACTCTGCAGGAAACCACGAGGAGCGGTGCTGAGTTGAATACAAGCGAAAAAGTGCTCTAAAGCGGGCTTTATTACAGGGGGCTGAAAAGAGCTAGGAATTGACCCAAAATGGCCAATAGACTACAAGTTTCTGGCTGGAACCACTCCTCTAGGGACAAATAGGCTGCTCAGTGTTCCCCACTCCCACTGGTGAACAAAGACGCTTCCTTTTATCCAAATAAGGATATGGAATAGCACGGGAACCAAGACAAAGCCCAGAGATCAGCAAACTCTGAAGACTGGACTATTCTAGTTCAGTAAGGCGGGAAAACAAGATTTTTTTTTCTTTTTTTTGTTTTTTTTCTTTTTTGCAGAAAACAGAGGAAAAACAGACAGTAAATGCTATAAATGCTTTTAAGCGGCTAGCGCACTTGAGTGTGTTAGCCTACACGTAAAATTAAGCAACAAATAACTTTTTTAAATCAGTTATAGCAGATACAGTTATAACAAATGCTCTGAAATATACTGTATATTTCCAAAATGTTTGAGAAGGACAGTCAGAACACAAGAAGGTTCAGGTGAAAAAAAAAAAAAAAAAAAAGTCTTGTTTTACTTTTTGAAAGGGAAAAAGGAGGAACAGAAGGCCTTATCAAATGTTCTCTCTGTATTAAGCAGAATGAGCTAATGACACTAGACTGGGAGGTGTGTCACAGTAGGGGCGGGCAACTGCAAAGCCACCAAGTATAGCCTACAGACAGCAAGCACTAGAGAGACAAATGAAAGTTTTTAAACAGATAAGGATTTGTGAAGATACTGAATAGACAAAGTGCTTTATATATATTAAATTTTAAAAACAGTAATCTGTAAAAATAATCAAAAAAATCAAGATACTTATATTTTGTAGCTCAGTTGTGGTCAACAACATCTCCAGTCTGCACTGTGTGCAAAGATGTGTGAGTGTGTGGGACACATATCTGTCACACCAACAAGCCGTACTGATGCCACAGACCAGGTTGATGCTGCGCCTATGAGTTGATCGAGTGGGCCTTGACTTCCAGATGTGTGACAGTCCCATCAAGGCAGGATCTGTATTGCTTTGTATGCCAGACAGGGGTTACCTCAGCAGAGTCTGTATGGAATGGGGTAGAGGGACAGGGCTGTTAGCCTATCTGTGTTGGGCAGATGTTTGGGGTTTGGGGTAAAGCCTTAATGTTTGCAAGACCCTAGTGTGTGGAGTCTGCATGGTGTGTGATATGTAGGTTTGTGGAGGTCTCGTGTATTTTTGCCTCTGAGGTGTCCCTTGGGTTTTTGTTTTGTTGCGGACCACCACTTACATGGGTATGTGTTGTGTATTTGCAGGTGATGTTTACTGACTCCATACACTGCAGGGCACCTATGTTACTACACAATCTGTTCTGGTGTGCACATTCTCCATTTGTCTGGCCAGTGGTTCCCCTTATGTGTGTCTCTTTGTCCTTCTGTAGTCCAGTTCACAGGCTTTGCCCACAGTGGCTGCTGTTATGCATTTGTAATTGTGATGTGAGTGGGGTAAATGCCATAACATCATACATAAGGTTGTGTACTTCACACCTCTGAGTGTACCTATTTAGCAGGTTGTCCATCATTCCACCACTAGATTTGCTGTGGTCCTCAGACGGATTGTGTATTGCTATATGTTATTATAAGGCTACATGTTGGCCTAGCTGTCAAACCGCCACAGACTGACATCTGGACAGGCCCATATATGACAGTCAGATATAGGCACACACATTGGGACAGGGTGTTAATACTGTTCTGCCAAACATAGACAGTTGAGTGACCAGTTTGGTATTTGCTTGCTTTCTCTTATGGGTATGACATATACTTCCCCACTGTCTGCCACTGATGTTTTGACAAGACCCTTTCTTGTTTTGCAAATAGTTGGAAGACAAATGCAATGCTAGGACTAGCAGAACAGATATACAAGGCATATTTGTGCTCCTTCTGTGCCAGCCTGTCATTCCAGGGGTATGGATGTTGGCCAGTGACATGTTGTCAGTGCTGACACAGTAAGTTGACAGCCTTTTATGACCTGGCAGTACACTGACCTTCAGGTACCTGCTTTCCTACTAGGCATGATACCTTCCCACTATTTAGACCCAGACATCTGGACAAAGTCATAAGTAATTTAGGGAAAAAGGCCTACATATAGGGACCATTGTTTAGTATTGGCCTTACAAACCTAGAAAGCTGATACAATAACAGGTTTTGCATTAGCATTTATTTTCCTAAGGGGTATGAAGTCTTAAACTACAATATGTCATTATTTTCTGACTTTAGTCTTTTGTGATTTGCCAATGATTTGCCAGACAACCACAATTTCATATAAAAAGACCATAAATATGATGCAAACCTCTGGATATTCTGCAAAATGTCTGTACAGTTGAAGGGTATGCTAGGCTCTGTGTAGGTTACTCTGAGTTGTGTTCTGTCCATATGAGTGGACCCTGTCCCTGATCTGTTCAGCTTTCCTGCAGTAACAGATATTGGCATCTGGACAGTGTGTACAACCTCTACCATAGCTGTATTTCACATGCAGAATAGTTGGCACTTTTTTCCTTGGAACATGGACCCTGTCAGCCACAGTACTGTACCTAGGCCACTAGGACACAACAGCCAGGAGTAAGTACAGGCCACATACTGACAGTATTGACCATACATATACATAACTCATTGACCCCTGCATATTGTGGACATGCAACAAGTTATCAAGTTGATTGGGACAGCCCTGGGAATGTGCGCTCTGCTGCTTATACCCTAAAACCATTACTGTTACTGCATTTCTATGGGAACATAGGTGTGGGGGGGGCACAACTGTCAGCTGTCCACATTTGCACAGATTGTGCTGATGTCCCCTTTACATTTTGGTTCCATTTAGGATAGTATTGTGCCTGTCTTGGAGACTACAGGAATATCACTAAAGATCGCAGGTTAGATTGCAATGGCAGACCTTTGGGTTTCAGACCTCTCAAGAGGAACAGGCCCCTGCACGTATAGTAGCTGAATGGCTCCAAACCCAACAGCAACAGAAAATACACTACAGTCTGGCACACTGATGTCCCACTCACCAGACTGAACAAGGAGAAAATTACAGTCAGCTGCCTGTCGGGTGTCAGGATCCACCACATAACGCATGCACTCAAGTCACTCCACAACATAGGTTCATAGGTTCATAGGTTCATAGGTTCATACTAGGCTATCTGCCCAAGGGCATTTATAAGCCTAGCCCATAGTTATGTGGCTTTCGCCACCCCTTTAGTTTGAATAAAAACTATGCCTATCATTTTTCTGTGCCTCTGTCAAGCAGTGACACTGAAGTAATCCCTGGGGTATATCTGCGATCTCCCATCCATTGGTCAAGATTCCTCTTGAACAAGGCCAGCGAGGTGCTCTGCCTCACATGTACCGGGATTTTGTTCCACAGCATAGGGAGTCTCTGGGTGATGAATCTGTCCCTCCAGCACGTTCTATTTATAACCGTGTCAAGGTTTAAGTCTCCGCCCTTGTGGTTCTGAGGGATCTAGATTTTTGAGGTGAAGCATATTCATCAAATCTGGGTTTGACATGGCCTTATATGTCAGGCACAGGTCACCTCTGAGCAAGCGGTATGAGACTGAATAAAGCTGGAGTTCTTTCAGTCGGGCAGCATAAGACATATTTTTGAGACCCTTTATCCTTTTGGTGAGGAACTTTTGGGGCCTTTCAAGCTGCATCAGGTGTCTGGTCAGATACATTCGAACGGGCATTGTACTCAATCATAGGTCTAATGAGTGATGAGTACAGGGGACGATGACCTCCCTTGATCTAGATGTGAATCCCTTCATGATCAGGTGGGCGATATAGAAGGTTTTCCTAACTACTTTAGCAACATGAGTGTCAAACGAAAGACTACTGTCAACTTGGGTCCCCAGATCCCTGATGACTTTTTCTGTGCTCAGTGGATTGTCACCTATATGGTAGCTAGGGGTAACCTTGTTTTTCCCGAAGGGTATGACTATGCATTTTTTGGCGTTTAACTTCAGGCCATGGCTCTGGCACCAGTTATCCGTTTCTGTGAGGCCCTTCTGGAGGATATCTGTGTCAGATGTGTTTTCGACTATGGCGCCCAGTTTGCAGTCATCTGCAAACTTTGTCAGCCATAACCCTCCTGTGTTTGCTTGTACTTCAGAAAAGTAGATGCCGAACAAGAGTGGACCCAGGACTGAGCCCTGTGGGACACCACTTGTGACAGGCTTTGAGTCTGACATGGCTCCAGCAACTCTGACCCTGTGGGTTCTGTCGCTTAGCCAGTTTGCAACCCATCTTGTGATGTATGGGTTTACATTCAAGCTGATGAGTTTTTCGATGATACCTGAGTGGGGTATTGTGTCAAGGCCTTTGCCAGGTCGAGGTAGGCTGTATGGACTGCCTTTCCTCATCAATGGCCTTGGTGACTGTCTCGAAAAAGTCAACCAAGTTTAAGAGGCAGGATCTGCCTTTGACAAAGCCAAACTGGGTTGGATCCAAAGTCTGCAAGTTCCCTATGTCTTTATTTATGAGTTCCATTATGATCCTCTCCATGGCTTTGCAGATAAGGCTTGTCAAGCTAATGGGCGGTAATTTCCAGGGTCTGTGGAGGCACCGCCCTTATGAAGTGGGACCACAGTCGCCGTCGCCACTCCTTGGGTACGTATCCTGAGGTGAGGCTAAGATTAAACAGCTGTCCTAACTGTGGGTTTAATTCCTCGTTGAGTTCATGAAGCACACAGCCGGGGACACCATCCGGTCCCATGGATGCTGTGTTTTTGCCTTAGTGAGGGCAGTTCTCACCTGGGCGTTGGAGATGTTTGGGGGCTACAATCCTCTGGAATAGATATCTCTCCTTTTGGGGAGGGGAGAAGTTTGCACTGAACCTGTCAGCCAGTATGTTAGCAATGTGTGTAGGTTCAGTAATTTTCACATCATTTTGAACTAATTCTGAGCATATCTGGGAGTTTCCTCCTAGGTTTCTAACATAGCTAAAGAAAACCTTATGATTGTCTTTAGAGTCCTTGGCGATTTTTCTCTCAAAATTTGCCTTGGATGATTTTATGAGAGCTCTTAGTTTTTTACTTATAATGATCAAAGGTGTCTTACCTTTCAAGGATTTTGCTCTATCTTGTAGTAGCTTCCTCCTTTTGTTGTAGAGCTTGTTTATGGCTGGGGTCCACCAGACTGGACGCTTGCCTTTGGTACAGAGAGTCTTAGTTTTGTTTGGGATTGCCTGATCCATGCAGTCCTGTAGGTGCTGGTAGAAGGCATTTGTAAGTGATTCAGCGGTTTGAGTAATGTTTACCACTGGCTCAGGAGCCTTAAAGGAGACCACACTAGTTTTAGAAGTGTGAAATCGGCTTTTGAGAAGTTTTTCACTGTGGTCTTTTTGTTTCAGGTGGGGGCGGACTGAGGACCTCCACCGTGATTAGTTTATGCTCTGTTCTCACCAGTGAAGGGTATACTTCGGTGTTGAACATTTTGATCCCATGTTCGTGATGATGAGATCAAGTATGTTTTCACCTCTTGTGGGGATGGTGACTAGTTGTTCCATGGCATTTGAGTTTATGAACTCCAGGAATCTTTGGGTTAGAGTGTTCGGGCTTGAGTAGTGTTCCCAGTCTATATTAGGGTAGTTGAAGTCACCTAGTATGATGGTGTTTGGAGATACATTTATCCCCTCCAATGTTTTCAGGAAGGCCATGTGAGGTTCCTGAGTTTGAGAGGGTGGCCTGTAACATGCTACAAATTGCAGAGCAGTCTTGCCTATGGTTAATTGCACCTGGATGGTCTCCGATGCATCGTGCGTTGCCACCAACCTTGAGGTGTGGGTGTCCTTTATGAATATGGACACCCCCCCTCCTTTCTTGGTGTTGTCCGGATTTTGGGGCCGGAACGTCCTTATACTGTAACAAATAGAAGCAGGCAAAATCTGAAGGTAATGCTACTCAATGCTAGAAGTCTGAACCTCAAAATGCACTCTTTCGAGTCACTCCTAACAAGTACAAATATGACTCTTTCATTGTCCATGCTGGAGTGAATGACTTAAGACGTACCTCCCTGGACTACATGAAAAGAGATATGGAAGAGCTCTTGGATCATGTGACCCAGGCAGGTATGACCCTAGCCCTGAGTAGCATCCTGCCTTCGCCAAGAATGATACCACAGTATAAGGACAAAATGATTGACTTCAACAATTGGCTAAGCTTCTGGTGTCATTCAAAGGGGATCCAGTATTTGTCTGCCTGGGAAGACATGATCGACAAACCACGATGCTTTACCAGAGATGGTCTGCACCTGTCACCCCTGGGATTCAGGTTACTGGCTAAAGCTCTTGCCACCCCTATAGTGCCTTTTTTAGGCAAGGTTCAAAGGATAAAACCACCACCGTAACAAATAGAAGCAGGCAAAATCTGAAGGTAATGCTACTCAATGCTAGAAGTCTGAACCTCAAAATGCACTCTTTCGAGTCACTCCTAAAAATGGAGAACATCGATATCTGTGCAGTAACTTGAGACCTGGTTCAAGGCTCCAGAGAGCACCCCTGCAATACCAGGCTACAATTCTTACCACACTTTTCGGCCACAAAACCAGGACCGAAACACTAAAGGTGGAGGAGTGTCCATATTCACCAAGGCTATTCACACCTCCAGGCTAGTTGCCCAACACAATGCATCTGAAATTCTCCAGGTGCACTAGGTAAGACTGCAATCCAAATTGTAGCTTGCTACAGATCCCCATCCATGCCCCAAGATTCTCACTACACCTTTATAAACATACTGGAAAATATTAAGACACAACCAAACACCCTAATACTGGGTGATTTCAACTACCCTGCCATTAATTGGGAAAACTACTCAGGTACCAACTCCTTTTCCCAACGGTTCTTGGAATTCATAAATTCTGATTGGGTTGGGAGGATGGCCTAATGGTTAAGGTGTTTGCCTTACAAACAGAAGGTGCAGGGTTCAAGTCTGACAAGGGATAATTGGCTAGGCTTAAAATGGCTCGCAAGGGCAGTTAGCTTAGTACTAACCTATGATCCTATGATCCCAAGGATATTGCCAATATCCTGGCAGATCGATTTAGTGCCAACTTCACCCCACTCTCACCCCCTAAAGGGCCCATCTCAATACCAAAAGATTGCCAAATTCCGATAATCACGGCCACACAGGTAGAAACCGCACTCTCCAAAGCTAAGAATACAGTATCCATGGGACCAGATGACATCCCCAGCTGTGTACTACATGAATTACAAAATGAACTGGCACCTCACTTAAGTGTCATGTTTAATCATAGCCTCACCTCAGGCTTCGTGCCCACTGAGTGGTGCACAGCTACAGTTATCCCGCTCCACAAGGGAGGATCCACTTTGGATCCCAGGAACTACCATCCCATCAGTCTGACCAGCCTGATTTGCAAGGGCATGGAACGCATTATCATGGAACTTATAAACAAAGACATTGGCAACCTTCAAACACTAGACCCCACCCAGTTTGGGTTTGTGAAGGGCCGATCTTGTCTCCTGAATCTGATTGACTTCTTCGAATCAGTCTCCAGAGCTGTGGACGAGGGTAAGGCAGTCCACACAGCCTATCTGGACCTCGCCAAGGCCTTTGACACCATCCCCCACTCTGAAATCATAGATAAAACTTACTAAGCTGGGCATAAATCCCTACGTCACTCGATGGGTTGCTAACTGGCTTACTGACAGAACCCAGACAGTAAAAGTAGCCGACTCCAAATCCAGCTCCAGACAAGTGACAAGTGGAGTACCTCAGGGTTTAGTCCTGGGACCACTCTTGCTTAGCATCTACTTCTCTGAAGTACAGGCCAACACTAAGGGACTCTGGCTAACAAAGTTTGCAGATGACTGCAAACTGGGAGCCATTATTGAATCCCCAAATGATGTGGATATTCTACAAAAGGGCCTTACAGAAACATATGCCTGGTACTAGAGCCATGGGCTCAAGCTTAATGCCAAGAAATGTATAGTTATCCTCTTTGGAAAAAAAACATGTACCCATGAATTATCACATAGGTGGCAGGACACTAAACATCGAAAGTGTGATGAGAGACTTAGGGACACAGGTGGACAGTGGTCTCACTTTCATTAACCACATTGCCACAACAGTCAGGAAATCCTTCTATGTGGCACATCTCATCACTAAGGGCTTTTCATCCAGAAAAAAGGAGGTCATTGTCCCACTGTACTCATCCCTCATTAGACCCATTATAGAGTATAATGCCCCATTTGGTATGTACCTCACAAGACATCTGCAACAGCTTGAAAGGCCACAGAAATACCTCACTAAAAGAATTACAGGCCTAAGGCAGTTGCCATATACTGACTGTCTAAAAAAACTCCAGCTATACTCTGTGGCATATCATCTATTCAGAGGCGATCTCTGCTTAACATACAAGGCCATGTCAAACCCTGAGCTGTTGGACATGCTCCACTAGAAATCCCAATCCCTCAGAGCCACATGCTCTAGGGATCTAAACCTTGTCATCACAATGAACAAAACATGCTGGAGGGATAGGTTCCTGACCCAGAGACACCCCATACTCTGGAATAGACTGCCCATACATATCAAGCAGAGCTCCTCTTTGGCCCTCTTCAAAAGGAACCTTGATGATTGGATAGGAGATAGGAAATTCACCCCGGGGATCATGTCAGCCGCCCTGCTAGACAGGGGCCTGGAGAAGTAAATATTGTGGGAAGAAATATCCAGGGAATTGTTATGACTAGGTTTGCATAGGCCCTAGGGCCGATAGCCTAGTACCAACCTATGAACCTATAAAACAGTAGAGCCAGCAAACAGTGACCAAAGTAAAGAAATTTATTGGGAGGACATAAAACAAAAAATAGAGCAAGCAGACCGGTTTCGGCTGACTAGCCTTCTTCAGTGCATTCACTGACTAGCCTTCTTCAGTGCATTCACTGAAGAAGGCTAGTCAGCCAAAACCAGTCTGCTTGCTCTATTTTTTGTTTTATGTCCTCACAATCAATTTCTTTACTTTGGTCACTGTTTGCTGGCTCTACGTTTTTTTTTCGGTTTCAGACCTCTCACCCTCCAGAGCCTTATTGCTACTGCAAGACCTGCTGGGATATCACTGTGTAGGTATGTATTAGCATATTTCATCATTGTCCCCATTTGTGGGCCTTTGCCAGACATTTCTTTATGGTTTTCTACTGCTAACTTGCTGGGTGAGGCAGAAGGGTCAGTATGGGACCCCCACATTGACATCCATGCATGTGACCTATGACCCCCAGTTTTTTAGCCCCCCCATATATACTGCAGTGAGATTTGTCACCTATGGGACTACTGCATTCTCTGGGGAAGCCATTATTGGGCAGACATTTCCTGTTGTCCCACACAGCTGTCAGTTGTCTGCTGCTATCCCGGTAGGCCACCCCATTCCCTTGCATGCATGCAGCAATACCAAAGCTATGCTACCGCAACGTATTACTTCATTCATTCATTGTTAAGAAGACTGACTTACCTTGTGCCTGCAGCAGTTGTGAGGACGGTGCTTGAGGGCTGGCTCTGTCAGATGCATGCAGTACACAGCCTATACATGGTAAGATACAGGTAGTGAGATATGTGTGGCATCCATTTTACTGTGTGTGTGAGTCAGAGATTGGTGTCAGTCCCTGGGTCCCTACAGTGTTAGTGTGTGTGCTATGCGCTGCCTCTTTGCCAAGGCCTGGGAGTACTGGGCATGCCTCCATCTGCCTACAGGAGCAGTCTCATGGGGTTCCTCCTCCGATTCCCCCTGTGCCTATGGGGGCTTTGGCAATGGTGGGGGCTGCGTGGGCTTTCCCTGTGATGTTCCTGCCACAGCTGTTTCAAAAGGATCATATTGTGTAGAATAGCATGGCACATACTATGAACATATGTGCACATGTGGCTGGAGAGTACCTCACGGCTCCACCAGATATGTCAAGGCAGCAGAACCATGACTTGAGCATCCCACACACATGCTCTATAATGTTCCTGGTTTGTGCGTGTGCCTCATTATGGCATTCTTCAGTGTGTGTGTGTGTGTGTGTGTGTGTGTGTGTGTGTGTGTGTGTGTGTGTGTGTGTGTGTGTGTGCATTTCTGATGGGTGTCATCATCCATGGCTCCAATGCATAGCCAGCATCCCCCACTAGATGGCCAAATGGGATGTCCCCCCCTGGCAAATGCCTGGTACAGCTGTGCGGCATGCCAGATATGGGAGTTGTGATAACTACCAGGGCTGCCAGCACACACATTCATGATAATGCCCTGGGCATTGCACATGACCTGGCAGTTGATGGAGTGATAGCCTTTGTGGTTGACATAGATTCTACCCTCTTCACCGGGTGGTGCCTTGATGTGGATGTGCATGCAGTCTATAGCACCTAGTACCTCTGGGTAGTCTGCTATATGGTGGAAGAGATGCATATTGCTAGTCCTCTCCTCAGGGGTGCTGGGGAAATATATGTGCTCACCAGCATTGTGGTCGCATGACATCCAGAAACTGGTGGAGTACCCTGAATGCAGATGCCTGAGAGACCCCCATGATGTCCCCAGTAGGTCTTTGGACGATACCTGTAGCTAGTATTCTTAAGGCTACACATACCTTGGTTTCAACTGGGGTGGGTTCCCTTTTGTTGGCTCTGGGTCTGAGGTGAGGGGGGCACAGCTCGCAGAGTTGCTGAAGTAAGTCCCTGTCCACCCAGTAGTGCTCTAGTATCTCCAGATCATGTAGCCCCTAGTAGGTTACCCTGGGTCTGGACACTCTCCTCCTCATCCCCAGTCTGGGAAGGTTGTCAGCATTATCCCCCTCACCACCCTCAGCCTCTAGCACATACTGATGTATCAAAGCGACAGCAGCCCCTAACATTTTGTCAGTTTAAATCCCCCCCCCCCCCAGTGTGTACACCAATGGCGCAGAGTTTGTGTGGAAAAAACAGACTGAAAGGTGTTTGCATAGTTTATACTGGTGTGCTGCAGATGCTGCCTGTGTGATTGGCTGACTATGATACATTCCACCTGCCAGCTATATTATTTGTGCTTGAGTGCCTTTATTCTGCTATTTTCCATTTTTTTTCTTCCAATTTCTGCCTCTTCCTGCTTCTCAGATGTAAACACTTCTGCTGGTTCCTATTGTTTTTTTTAATTTTTTTTTTATTTCCATCGTGTTTAAGCTTCGTGGTGTGCAAACCCCTGCAGCTATAGTAAACAGTATAGAGCAGAAAGGACCCTCCCAGGGACATGAACATGCTCTGCATTTCTTAAACTAGCTCAGACACAACCCCTTGCTTAGCTGTGCTTAGTTAAGTGCAAATAGAGGCAGCGAAGCTCCAGTGTGCTTACTCCAAGCATGACACACACCCTTTTCATGTCAGCTGCTTCTCCTGCTTACACTACAGCATTATAGCTCGGTGCAGGTGGACATGGTCTCCCATTTTGCTATTCAGTAAATTTAGCTCATTTGCATACCCCGCTGCCTTAGTCCCTTAATAGACCACTACACCGGAGCCTATCTCCTTAGCTACCACTGTTACCTGTTATTGTTTTGGGTCTGCATGCTACCCACTATAATGCCAAAATTCATATTTCCCATAAAATTGTCTTTTTACATTTTTTTCTTATTTTCTGCACGATCACATTTGTGTGCCACTGCACTCTGCTTAAACAGCCAAAATTGGTAAAAAAAAAAAACTTTCCCATAATTTTGCATCTGTTTTCCATGCATGCCAATGGCCATATTTGTGGCCACTGGCATACCTAATAGTCATAATACATTCATTACTTTGAGCTGTCATGCCCCTGTTTTGATTTTTGCAGAAATGTTTATGGTTAGTAACTGAATACATTTCTGCAACAGACACTGCTTTGACACGGATGCCTACCTGCTTATTGAATTGCTAATTCACCACATTTGCATGGTTTTCACCAGCAAATGAGGTAATTAGCATTATTCAGTGGTGGCCATGTCAGAATAGTGCTGGCAGGCACATGCACGCCCCCAGCCTTGTTTACTGGATCGCTCCATGGCCAAATTCTATGCAGAAGCTGATACACTATTCTGACATGGTGATTTGGCTTTATTGAATCCCAGCCTATGTCTTTTCACACTCCTTTGAAGGATGCTTCTTCTGTGGGCACTCAACACAGTAGAATAGTTTTATAGGCAGTCATGAGAACTGGATTAAAATAAATATAAATACATTTAGACAATTTAAAATTGAATGGCTCGCATTTAACTTTGCAGATTAAAACTAAATGAAACTGCTCAACCCTTCCATAACTTCCTTCCGTTAAGTCAGCAAGAGTATTATATTCCTTGCCTTACAAAACCTCAGCTAACATAAATTTTTTAGATGGCAATACACACTAAAAGATTTTTCTGCCTGGTCTTGCCAGTAAAGCTTTTCATTTCTTTTGATACATATATCTTCTTTTTACAACAGTTTTACAATAGATACCACAATTCTCTTAAGAATCCTGAGTAAAGTATCCTCAGAAATGTGGTTAGTAAAATACATAACTTGGGATTTACTTGTTCCTCACACAAATTATCTTTGCCAAATAATAACAATTTAGAATAAATGGAGCTGTTATAAAGAGCTTGATATAACAACTCATCTTTCTATTTGTCATTCATGGTAGTCCATTCATCCACATGGACCTTTCTTAGGTTCTGCCTGTGAGCGCTGTCTGCTTAAGTGACTTCATCAGAGTTAGAGTTGGTAAATGGAAGCTGTGCCAATCAAACAACTTATTACAGGAGGTAGCTAAGTGCCATACATCACAATGAAATCCTTTTGTGTGCTTCTTCTTAACTGTATTTAACTCAGTAACTTACAACATGTCCTTATACTTTATATAACTGCCTTAATTTGAACATATCCCCAGATGTTTCAATTATTTATTATTTTTGGAAGAGTCATAACATTCAGAATTAAGCAAGGGCTCAGTAGGCTCATTGCTACAGGACAGGAAAAAAATTCAGTTGTAAATGATAATAGAGCTGGGAATACTTGGAGCCTAAATAAATTTACCACCCAGGGGGTTTAAATAACAAAAAAGAACTACAGATACCTTGCTGCATGTGTTTTTCCTTAGCAAGAAACATTCAGATATGATAAGCAAAATCATGTAAAAGCAAGGGAGACAAATTCTTGAAGAAGTATTGTGAGATTTCATGTAGTCCCACCCATGGCAGACATATCACAGATGGGAAGAAACTGCTAAGTCATGCTTTTTAATATAAGGAAGTATGAGGATAATGCTGCAGGCAGGAAAAATATAATTAGGAAAAGAAATGTTGTGCCTTAGAGCATAGTTTGGGGAAGCTTCAATTTAAAGGAAAACTCCACCCTAGAATTAAAAAAAATGTTTTTTTCACTCTGTCTTTATTTCCAGATATATTTTAACACCTCAAAATCACTCTAAGTGCTCTATTTTTAATTTTAGCCTGTTTTCCACAACATGGCTACCAATGGGACTTGATGTATCAACATGATCTTGTTCTCCCTCAACCCTTTCTCTTTCCCATAATACTTTGTATGACTCATGCCAGACATAAGGAAGTAACTTTGAATTCCCATGCCACTGAAATATAATGGAATTTGTGAGGATCACTGTTATTTTCTTTACCTTCTGTAAAAGGACTGATTCTTTTCTGTCTCTAATCATCCTAATTTATGTTTGGCTCAGACCTTGTTTTACACCATACTTAGAAGTTATCCATCTACAGCCAGAAAAGTAATTAAATTGCAGGCTTTTTTTTCAGTGTTTTATTTTGTACTTCAAGAGGATTTGAGAGTTAGCTCCCCCAACATTACTTTAGAACTGTAAAAACTGTCACTGCACTGAGAGACCCTTGCAGAATCAATTCCTCTTGTTATTTTTTTTTTAGTTTTGAACATTTCTTCCTGTAAGCAGTGAAACAAAATGTATGAACCAATAATGACAAAACTATCAATTTCATAACATTTCAACCATAAAAGGCCACTTAAACTGCTATCATTATAATCCACCAATATCAGTCAATGTGCACAATCACTGCAGAAGTAAAAGTCATCTGAACAATTCTACATTAAAGAGAGGTATTACTAATGCAGAGGTTGGGTTGCTGCTGACAAACAACTTTGATTTCAGTGCTTCATCTACAAATGTAGTGTCTCCTGTTAATGAAGACAAAAATAGCCAGTTTTCCATTAAAAAAAATGGTGTGTTGGAGATATTGCCATAACATTTTCTGAACTAGATCAGCTAAGCAATTAGGAATTTCTGACAAACACCAACAACAAGTTTATACTTACTAGGAATGCAGTCGTAGAGACCATTAAGGAGCCTAGTCAAAATTCCTAATTGCTCAAAAGCACTCTCTAGTTAAATGTCTTGCTCAGTGTCATATAATAGGTAAATGAAGGTAGATATATTCAAAATGTGCACCCTTGCCACAGGAAGCAGCTGTTTAACAAATTGGAGGTTTAGTCCTCTGCTCTAACTGCCAGAGTAACAGTTTTTAACTAAGTGCTGAAATCCTTTACAATATGACCTTATAGAGATGACTGTATCACAGTAGCAAGCAACAATGACCACATAATGGATGCTGAAGTTCAGAAAGTTCTTACCATCATTCCAAGTAATGCATGCTATATGAGCTGACAAATATCAACCCTTTTGCAGTTTCTGAAGGCTGTAAAGAAAGTACTGCAAAGTATATTGCTAAACTGCAATATGTTTAGACAACTAAAATGCAATATGTTTAGACTATATATCATTAACTGGTCTAAACTGCATACAAATTCAATCTTTAGTGCAATTAATAAAGCAAAACAATTAAAAACAATAAAAATGCTGCAGTAGTATTTGTTCAACACCTCAGAAGTCATACAAAACATCAGAAATATTATTGTATACAGCATTGTATTTTGGGGGGCTTTCATGCTTGCAATACACCTACATCTAATTTTTGACCCCTATGTCTTCTCCATCACCAAGAATAGCTATCTCATTAGACATCACTCAGTACAGATCTGACTTACTTTAAATTGTTAATAATGCTGTATTGTTGCAGCATACACCTGCAAAGTCAGAACCAGATCTTGGAACTGTGGCTGTATGCATGATAATGCATTAGGTCCCCACCAGCTAAACAAATATTCCATTATATGATTGTCTCTCCCCAGTTACAATAAACATTCTTCAAACTTATCAATGGGCATACACTATTTTGTTTTTACTTTCACAATTATCACAGAGATTTCAATTAAAACTTTTATTTCAAATTAGAAGAAAAACACAGATACCTATTTTCTAAACAAAACAAAAGCACTCACATATTGAAGCAGATATCATGAAAAACAGTAAACTTCTTTTCCCTTGAAACCCACATTTAGTGAAAATGCATCTGGCAACCCATTGAACTACAAAAGATGTCCTGGGATTCATACTCAAATAGCATATAGTGAAGTACCAATTAATGTCTTGCAAACAGTGCAGGAATTCAAAAGGCAAATTTGTAATGCATTTGTTAACAACCTGGGATACCTCACTGGACACAAGTGTTCCTTTTCCGGAGTAGCCAAGTACTATTGTCTGGTGAAGTAACTTTGCAAAAGCATATAACAATAAAATGAAGGCTGAGAGAATCAAACCATGTACTAGAGGAAGCATCTTTTCATAGCCTTACCCATCAGTACTAACTGCTAGACAAGCTGTTGTAGCTTAAACACACTGCAGTTCATGCCTGTGTGCCTGCAGAAAACAATCCAAATTAAAAAAAAATCTAGTCATAGTCAAAATATTAAAATTAAACTCATAGATTTCATGCTGCCCAGTTTATTCACAGCTAAATAATAAACACGCTGTCAACATTCAACAGAACAAGGAATTCAATGATCACATCCAAAGAACATGGCTCATAGGATGATGCTGCTATTTACTATAATCAATTTCCTTTCATTATACCGGATTTATTCCTATTCATAGGTGGTTAATAGGCGTGCAGTCCAGGGGATTATTGATGGGACTAGCCCAAATTTCTAGTTGCCTCAAAGTACTAACTGATTAAGTGACTTGTTCAAGAATAAGACATAAATATGAGGCAAAACTGGAGCTAGATAAGAGCAGACCACTCTAAATTATTTAAAAAATTAAGAGATCATCAGGTTTTTCACCCTTTGTTAACCAGATTACCCCCACTATGCTAGGGATCTCTTTTTAGGATAGACCCAAGGGGGTATTTATTATGTTAGGGGAAATTTAGATAGGGCATTGGGGAACTTCCCCTACTCATTACAGTAATCATGATTAATTTCTTCAGAGATTACAAGTGCAGGTCTCAGTCCTAGCACAGTGGCAGCTGGGAGGACATCTACATGTCATGGAAGCAGGAAATAAGGGAACAGAGGGGAATGCTGGCTCAGAAGAAGGCATTGTTGTGGATTTGGAGGTTTTGTTTCCATAAAAACATTTTGTCGAGATAAATGAAGAATCTGACGGATGTGTTGTTACAACCCTCCAGCTGAGAAGGTTGCAGGATATATATATTGCAGTAAATGATTATACAGAGCTAACCAGAGAATGGAGGTGAAGCATTGTGGTGAGAAATAATGGAAAAAGTAAGGGAAAAGACATCACAGAGTAGCAGAAGGAGGAGAAAAGAAGAAAACCTATGCTGAGATGGTGACAAGTACACTGATGGAAAATGAAGTGAGCCAGAAAACATAAATAAAAGAAACCTGGTAGTAAGATTGCAAAGTAAATGTTAAGCTCCACTGAACAGGTACAAAATCTGGGACAGTGTTGTTTTGCCTATAGGTGTTACCAGTCAAGAGGTAAGAGCTTTTATTCTTATTAATAGACAGACTTTGTGACATTATATTTGAAACTATGCAAGGGAGGGAGAACTTTATTAGTGCATTTGAGAAAAAAGAAAAATGCAATCCATGGAATGACTATATTATAAAGACTGCATTCAGAGAGACAATGAAAATGTTGCATATACGGTTCAAACAGGGATTGAAAAAGAGACTTTAAAAAGAAATGTGAAGGACATTTGCAAAGAAGTATTGGATATTGTAAAATTTATGATGATAGGGGTTTATGGACTGGGGGTTGGAGCAGTAATGTTATTTTGAAGATAGAAAACAATAAAATTATACATATACCAAGTGTAATAAATGGGGAAGGAAATACAGGTTTAGTAACACAATGGAGGCAAGTTAAACATGTTTTATAGGTGGGAAAGAGGGGCATTTTTTGAACAATTGTGAAAAAAAGAAGATGCTATATTTGTAGAAAACCAGAGCATGGGGCAAAAGTTGAGAGTTTGAATGTTATAAATATAAAAAAGGACATTTAGCAATGGATTGTACAGAAAAAAGAAAAAGGAGAATGAAGAAAGAAAAGATGAAGAAAAAGAAAAGTATAAGTTAAAACAAATGGAGAAAAATAAAAATGACCAAAGAAAAGGAAGCTAGTGAGGAAGAACTGGATGAAGATGCACAAAAGAATTTAGAAGTTAGTGATGAAGAAGATATAAACTGGGCTTTGACAAAAAAAGAAAACTTCTTTAGGTAAATAGGCTAGAGTCAGGAAAAAACTTGTGATCCAACTTATATAATCACATACAATTAATTCATTAAACAATTAAATAATTAAAAACAATTAATTATACAAATCTAAGTTCATGATTTTAACTTATACAATCCCCAAATCTACAAAACTCAATGTTCAGAAAACTTTTCACAATGAAAAAAACTAACATTATGTACAAATTCCAACACCATGTTGTAAATATGAAACATGAAAAAGTTTGTTATCAACAATAAAGAATTTTTATATAATTATATATATATGTATATGTTATATTGTAAATGGCCAAATTAATGTTTCCTGATGTTTTTTATTATTTTTTTATTATTTTTTTTTTATAAAAATTATTATTGTTATGTATAAAACAAGATTAATAATTAATTAACTAATCAGCTAATTCAGATACTATTAATTATAGAATTTGCATGACCACTCAATTCAATGAACATATGCTTGAATTTAGGAACATTCTGAATATAAATTGGGAATTAATTACACAAGATATACAATGCAGTGAAAGTTGTGGCTTAAAACCACGAATAGTGTTCAAAAGAACACCATCCCTCAAAACTTTATTAGAACGTCCCTTGCAACAGAATAAAACCATGAAAGGGATGTTTAAGTGTGGCCATTGTCATTACTGTAAACATATCCAAACTGGTCCTACATTTAACATCAAAGGAGTAAAGTATTACGTCAATGGAAAATATAATTGCCAAACAGAAGGTGTAGTTTACGTAGCAATATGCCAATCATGTAACGTGTTTTATTTCGGTAAAACTGAGCGGCCACTGAGACAACGCATATACGAACATTTATATGCTATTATTAAGAACAACACCTTTAACGCATTAGCGAGACATATTTTAATGAACACTGACCATCAATTCTTATTTCTAGTGGTTCAGCACATTAAAAAAGATCAGAGGGGTGGTCCTTGGAACTTGTTGCTGGAGGAACAAGAACTATTATGGCAACTCAAAACTAATGCACAAGTCCACCCAGGTCTCAATGAGACTTGTTCGATTAAATGTTTATTAAAACTTAGGGCGATTGCAAGGTAAATTAGTTAGTCAGTAGTCGCACAGATTCTGTTAATTAATTATTTAATTAATTATTAATCTTGTTTTATACATAACAATAATAATTTTTATAAAAAAAAATAATAAAAAAATAATAAAAAACATCAGGAAACATTAATTTGGCCATTTACAATATAACATATACATATATATATAATTATATAAAAATTCTTTATTGTTGATAACAAACTTTTTCATGTTTCATATTTACAACATGGTGTTGGAATTTGTACATAATGTTAGTTTTTTTCATTGTGAAAAGTTTTCTGAACATTGAGTTTTGTAGATTTAGGGATTGTATAAGTTAAAATCATGAACTTAGATTTGTATAATTAATTGTTTTTAATTATTTAATTGTTTAATGAATTAATTGTATGTGATTATATAAGTTGGATCACAAGTTTGTAACTTTGTCTGAAGAAGTGCGGAAAGTGTCTGCATGAAAGCGCTAACAAAGTAAAGGTTATTTGGAAACGTACGCTTGGACTGCAGTTGGTACTGTTATTTTCTGTTTTATCAGTTTATTTTTCTTGTTTCGTGTTTAGAGTCAGGAAAAAGAAAGTTTAAAAGTGTAAATGTAAAAGAAAAATGAAAGGAAATGGGTAGAAAGAAGGAGAAAGTAAAACCAGTGGCGGCTGGTGACTTCAAATCACAGGGGGGCTGCAGGAGACAGCTGAATGGGTGGGGTCAAGGGGAAGGGGTGTGGTCAACCAGAAAGGGGGGGGAGCTATGCACAAAACCACAAAAAACTAACTTTAATTAAATACGCTGCCCTGGGTGGCAAACCATCATTATGAAAGTCCAATCAAGCCAAAAATAAGTGTAGAAGAATAAAAATATTTCAATGCATTGGCTGCATGACAGCTTACTTAATATCTAGATGGAAACAAAAGGTTGTGAGGCATGAAAAAATAAATTACTTTTTAAATACATTACTGGAATGCCAGTCAAAATCAAGTATAAGAAAAATCAGAAGCACTCAACTCAAACCACTTCTCCTTGCACTGCAGTTCTAATTATAATATATTCAGCTTTATTAAAGTACCAAGTAACATGCTGAAAGTAGAAATCTATGTGATGCCCCACTTGTAAAAATGTTTCTTATCCAAAAAAGACCTGCTGCCTGACAACTTGTTTCATGGGGAAAACATGATAAAAGTAAAAAATGAAAAGCAAACAAGAAACAAGCTCAAGATACATTGCTTAAAGGATTACTGTACAGGTTATGGACCACACATGATTGGCATTCTGTTTAGTTTACGGGTAAAGTCTGTAGAGATGACTGGAAGTCTCCAACAAGTGTAATGAGCTTTTTAAAATAATGGAATCTTGTCCTTTAATACCCAAGGCTTATACATTATCTAGTCAAGTATTCTCTGCATGGCAACAACAGAAAGACTTTCAATGTTGGCAATTCTTTAACAGTATGCTTATTAAAGCTTACTTGCATCTTACGATCTCAAACAAGCTTACCTTATGGTCATTAAAGCATTGCTACTTAAACACAGAGCAACAGGCACTTTGAGTAATAAGCATAAATCAACAGTACAAAAATATGACAGAAACCAGACCATTCTGCAAAATCAAGGACAGATGAAAAGCCACTGTAGTACTTATGCAGTGTGTCCTCCCCATCCAAGGTAGATACAACTACTCCTTGCCTTGCTTGGACACATCCAGAGTCACTACATGGGGGAGTGGGGTGCAACAAGCATGTCACAATTTGAAATCTCTCTGGCTGACTGTGATGGCCCTGACACATTTGCCATACCTCTCAACCTCAAGAGCAAGAAATCTGGACAAAGCCATACACAGAAGTGGGACAAAGGCCCAAAAATAAGGACAAATTTTAAATATTGCTCTAATAAACCTAGAAAGATAATAGAATAGGTCTTGCATTAGTATGAATTTTCTGAAGGGTATAAAATCTTAAACTCAAATGTCTGTCATTTTCTAACTTCAGTCTTTAGTGATTTGTCACTAATTTGCCAAAAAAACACAATTTTATGAAAAATGGACCAAAAATGTGATGCAAAAATATAAAATAGACACACAATACAGCTGCAACCTGTCAAAGAAGGGACACTTTAATATTAGTACTGCTACCTTGAGCAGCTGACAAAATAAAAGAATCTACATGCATTTCAAGTAATCTATAACTTTGATTATTACAGTTATTTCTTAATTGTAAACCCTCCATGTTTTCTTCCAAAATTGCTATTTTGCAGAGGGATTATTAGGGGGAAGAGCAACATTTTGAGCCAAAAATTGGGGACAGTTGAGAGGTTGGCTAGGCCTAATTCTATAAAGCAATTTATTTGCATGTACCTCTCAACCTGTTAATGCAGTAAATCTGAACAAGGCCAAATATATTGGGGACACATATAAACAGTACTAAAATTGCTCTTGTATAAATTGAGACAGTTGATAGAACAGCTCTTACTTTAACATGCATTTTTCTGAAGGTTATGAAGTCTGAAACTTATTATTTAGTGACTTAATTCCTAAATGATTTGCCAGAAAAATACAAATTTTATGAAGAACAAACCAAAAATAAGAAGCAAAAATCTATTCATTCTTTGAAAATCTGGACAGTTGGGAGGTATAGTTCAGCTGGGCCTGTCTGAGTTTGCTGCCCTTCCCCCCTGACAAAATAATGGTTGAATGGAGCCTCTGCAGCCATTCCAATGAACCATTACTTGGCTATTTCACTCCATTTACCATAAACACTAACGTGCATACTGCTTTACTTCTATGATGAGTTGGACTTCATTTGAAAGTTTTATTTTGTATTTTACAGCACAAACACTAAGTCATCTGTTAAACAAAGCAATGCAGTCTCACAATGAAAACTTAGCATTAAAACTTCTCTGCCCTTGAAACTCACATTCATTGAAACAGCATTGAAACCCACATTCAAAGAAAATACATTTTGCCAGTGGCAGATAAAGATTAATTTTGGGCTGTTTACAAATCATAGGCCCCTTGCATATGAAACATACATGTGCTCTTTGATACACCTTCCTCATTGTACTAAAATTATATTCCTTGTACAATACAGTACACTTGTTAGAGGGTGTTTTAAATTTGTTTTGAACATTTTTCCAGTAAGCAATGAAACAAACCATATGCACCCATAATGGCAAAACTGCTCAGTTGAGAACATTTATCATAAAAAAGTCTACTCAGACTTCCACAGTCCACCATTATTAGTAAATATACACAATTCTACAGTCCACCATTATTAGTAAATATGCACAATTCCACAGTCCACCATTATTAGTAAATATGCACAATTCTACAGTCCACCATTATCAGTATATATGCACAATTCTACAGTCCACCTTTATCAGTAAATATGCACAATTCTACTGTCCATTATCAGTAAATATGCACAATCTCTGAAGTAAGTCATCTAAATATTTCCACACTAAAGAAATCTGTAACTAATGAAGCGGTTGCTGCTAGCAATCACCTTTATATTTCATGGTTTCATCGAAAAATAAAGTGTCTGTTGCCCCTCAGGAATAAATTGCCTATATTACATTAAAAAATTATAAGCTAGTAATAATATTGCAAGAGGAAATGGATGGCAAACTGACAACAGACTCATAGTTAGCATCTTCACCAAGGAGAACATTCTCAGTACGACAGCATCCACCCCTTGTGGGAGTAGAACCCACAGCCTTCTGCATCAAAAGCAAGTACACAACCTGTTGTGCTAAAGTATTTACTAGGCAAAGCACTAAACTTCTTTTCCCCTGCAGCTCTCAGCTCCTTGTAAAATCTACTCAATACTCAACTGCATCTCAACTTCGCAGCTCAAGAAAACTGGAAAAAGCCAAAATGTATTGGGGGGGGTCAAAAGCCCAAAAACCAGGGACACATTAAACATTGCTTGTATAATCTTGGAAAGTTGCTAGAATAAAATGTTGTGTTGCCACCATACATTTTACTGCCAAGGTCCCTGAGTCAGAGTAACATACCACTACGCCACATCAGCTGCTTTGTAAAAGAGAGGAAGACTGAAACTTAAATGGCTATTATTTAGTGAATTCAGTTCTCACCATAGCTGTCAACCTCTTAGTACAAAACACCTGGACAAACCCAGTAATGAGGGAATACAGCCCTCAAACATATTCAGTGAATTCAGTTCTTGCCATAGCTGCCAACCTTAGCACAAAAACCTGGACGAAGCCAATAATGGGGGAATACAATCCCAAAAATAGGGACAAATTTAAAATATTAATCTTATAAACTTAGAAAATTGCTAGAAAAAAAGGTTGTGCTACTATGTATTCTGAAGAACATGAAGTTTGAAATTCAAATGCCGATCAATTTTACTGCTGACAGAACAAAAACAATTTTCAGCAGAGACCCAGGGATTAATACTGCAGACACATCTTTGTAAAATGACAGGGCACCAGAGTAAATCCACACAAACACAGGGAGGAGATGCAGGCTCCACACAGAAGGCACCCCAACCAAGAATCAAACCAGAAAACCTATAGCTGTGAGGCAACCATACTACCACTGCACCATCAAATATGCAAGGAATTAAACATTCAGAAACCTGAAGTCTGAAATTCAAATGCCTGTCAATTTTACTGCTGACAGAACAAAAATAATTTTCAGCAGAGACGCAGGGATTAATACTGCAGACACGTCTTTGTAAAATGGCAGGGCACCAGAGCAAATCCACACAAACACAGGGAGGAGATGCAGACTCCACACAGAAGCCACCCCAACCAAGAATCAAACCAGAAAACCTACAGCTGCGAGGCAACAATACTACCACTGCACCATCAAATATGCAAGGAATTAAACATTCAGAAACCCTTAAGTCTGAAATTCAAATGCCTGTCAATTTTATTTAACATTTTTTAATCAGGACAGTCTGACTTGGAACAAAAAAACAATTTTCAGTAGAGGCCCAGGAAGAAATCATGCAGACATGTCTTTGTAACATGGAAGGACACAAAAGCAAACCCACACAAACACAGGGAGAAGATACAGACCCCACAAAGAAGGAACCCCAGCCAAGAATCAAACCCGAGAACCTGCAGCTGTGAGGCAACAATGCCACCAGTGCACCATTAAATAAAAACAAACCCATACAAACACAGGGAGAATATAACAGACCCCACAAAGAAGGAACCCCAGCCAAGAATCAAACCTGAGAACCTGCAGCTGTGAGGCAACAATGCTACCAGTGCAACATCAAATAAAAGCAAACCCACACAAACACAGGGAGAAGATAGACTCCACAAAGAAGGAACCCCAGCCAAGAATCAAACCTGAGAACCTGCAGCTGTGAGGCAACAATGCTACTACTACACCATCAAATATCAAGCATTGCAACATTTACAAACCACAGATATTATGAGGAACAGATCAGATCGAATATGAGGCAAAAATCTGCAATTTTTTTACAAATGGTGGTGGGTAGGGAACTCAAGTCTTTAACACCTGCATACAGGGTACAGGGTTCAAGCCTGAGGTATTCCCTACCACACCACCATGAGCACCTGGGGCATTTACATACACACACACACACACACACACACACACACACACACCAAATTCAATCCAGCAGCAAGTACCATAAATTCAATCCAGTATAAACATTGTAAAAGTAAAAAGCACCATACACTTACCTGTCTGTCTCCATAATATATCCAGCTAACGTACATCCTGCCCGTGCAATACTCCAAAGACCTGCGAGATCCCAAGCAAAGCTCCTTCCTGACTGCTGCTGTTGCAGTCTGGACCTGACACATAATCCCAGCGAGTCTGCCTGGAGCATGTGCATAGACTGACAGTAGTCGGGACTACTGTGAAATTTAAAAATTTTTTCTATTTTTTAGTTTGAGGGGGCTGCAGTCCGATAGCACGGGCCGCCCCTGAGTAAAACGAAAAAATATAATAGCTGACAAATGAAAACATAAAAGAAGGAAAACCTTTAGAGTATTATCTATAAATGTGATTGTCTTATAAATGTAACAAGGAGAATAGGAATAATAGAATGGTATAAAGATTTTGATGAGGGCATAATTATATTAGAAGATATAATGTTTATAACAAAAGAAGAATGATTACAGGCAGAAAATGTATGGAATGGGCATATAACATGGAATCTGAGAGATGAATCTTGTTCTAGAATTGCAATTTTTATGCAAGAGAACAGTTAAAATATTAGACAAAATTGTGATAAGAATGGGTAGATTGACTATCCTAGACATCAGATGGCAAGAAAAGATATATAGAATTATAGCAATATATGCCTATGTGATATCTAAAAAAGGATACCCATGTGATAGTTAAAGAAAGGAAAAGTTTAGTTCAGCAAGTATTATGTTATGTTATGTTGTAGTGAATATGAATATAATAACAACGGGATTTAAATTGTGATTTGAGAGAAAGAAGAAAGAAAAGGGGGAAGATATAAAATAATGAAGGAAGTAATAAAATCTGGAAAGTTGTATTTATGGAAAGGAAAATGGTGGATGCATAAAAGAAATGTGTTTAAAACAGAGATTGATTATTTTATATTATCAGAAGGGATACACTAATAAAAGTAGTAATAGTAAGGATTACATTTTCAGATCAAATAATAATATGGATAGAAATGGAAGAAAATAAATGGTATATTAAGATAGGAAAAGGAATAAAAAGAATAAATAAAAAAGTGGAATATAGATGGTAATGGAGGAGATGCGGGTACACAGTTATGGAAAGAACATTTAACAATGATATTATTTTATAAAAAATTGGACTGAATGATGGATAGTATTTAAAAAGAAATACAGAGAGACTTAATTTGGGAAATAAATAGAAGAAAGAAAAATAAAGAAGATTATATGGATCAATAAGAAAGGGTTTTTAAAAATCCAGAATATAACAGAACATAATTCTGTGAAAAAAGAAAAAGTAATAAATTAGAAAAATAAGGAAAGAGCAAAAATGTGTTATTTAAACAAATACGTTTACTACAAGAAAAAAAAGAAGAGGCATCAGCATATTTAGGAAAAGTAGTAAAAGAGAAAATGGTGTTGTAGGGGAATATGAAGGATTAACATTGTGAATCAAACACAAATTATGGAAATAGTGGTGTAATATGTAGGAGAGATGTATATAAACAAGGAAAGTAAAGAAACCTAAATAGATTGACAAGTTAAAAATTTCACAATTTTAATGAATAAAGAATTAGAAACAGAAATAATGATAGAAGAATTAGATAAAATAATTAAACAAGTTAATATAGATTTGGTATCAGATTTAGATGGAGTTAATTATGAAATTCTTAAGAAATTCAAAAAAATGCCAAAGCAAAAGGCTTATTTTGTAAAGATTTAGAATGACTGGATGCAACAGAGTTTTAAGTATAATGATATTTGTAGTGGAATTTTAAAATTCTTATAGAAAAAAGTTGACAAAGAAGAAATAACAAATTAGAGTCAAATAGTAAGAAATAATATTGACTATAAGATATTTATGAAGATTGCACAAAAAGGATGGAGAATAAAATACAAAACAGTAGAAAAAGTGTATTCAATGTTAAAGATAAAAGTTGTCAAGAACTATTAATGATTACAAGGTAAGTAGTAGATAACTTTATGAAAGAAGAACAAGAAGTAAAATTAATGGCAGGAGATGTTAATAAAGTATTTGATACAATCGAGCATGAAGGATTATGGAAATCTATAGATACGAACAATATTAACAAGAAAATTAAGAATGTTTGTATGAATGCTTATAGAAACAAAGTGAGGACACTAATTTATGGATTATTACATAGAGAAATAGATATGAACAATGACATTAGACAAGGATGTCCAATGAGTAATACTTTGTTTGTTTTAATTATGAATGTAATAGTCAAAGTGAGTGTAATATGAGAAAAGCAAAATATGAAATAGGAAAATGTGTAAAAATTCCATCTATAAATGAGCTATGCAGATGATACAGTCATTATAGCAAAAAAATATTTCGGATAGAAAGGTTAATTCAATATTAAATAACATTATTAAAATGAATACGGATGGATTTTAACAAAGCAAAAAGTCAAAGATTAGGGAGCAGTAATATGATAATAGGTATACAATTTTTTACAACTGAAATATAGATTTTGGGAATAAAAATAAAGAAAAGACAATGGGAAAATGTAACAAGAAATATAAAATAAGTACATGCATTATGGAAAGCATATACATAATCTTATAAAAAAGTAAATTTGGTCAATTCAGTGTTGATAAGCAAAATGGCATATTTAATAAGTGTTTTTATGATTCCAAAAATATACAAAAAAAGGAAATAATGGAAATATATTTTTTTTATTTTATATGTGGTTTGAAATTGAATCCATTGAAAAGAGGAGTGTTGTACAGTAGTAAAAAAGTGGTAGTTTAAGATTAATAAATCCAATACTATTTGGGGCTTCTTTAATTTTATATAAAGCATCAATATGGATAAAGGATAAGGAGAAACTAGTGTGAAAACTATTTGATTGTAAGTATAAAGATATATGGGAAGAATTCCGATCTACTAAAAGAAAAAAAAAATAGAAGATAATAATGAAGAAATGAAAATTATTTAGAAAAGATAAGTATAAGTAAGATCAAGTTTGATGATGTAAAAAAGGAAAACGGTCTGAAGAGATAATGGATCAATAATTTTGTATTAATTCAGGGATAAATTTGGAAGAAAATAGAAAAAGGCTATTAAACAAAGTGTACAAATTGGGCAGAATGTCAAGATTTTTATGAAGGTTAACTATAGGCAATTATAAGTTTTACTTGGACATTAGCAGGTTGGCTATATCTACAGTATTTGTGTATGTCATGTCCTTGACCACCAGTACTGAGCAGATCTGGGTGCTTCCCTTGAGACCACAGACATATGTGAAGAAGGCCTTATGATTGTCTTTAGTAGACGTGGCCAGTTTAGACTTGAAATTTGCTTTGTAGGATTTCACTAGTGCTCTTATTTACTTGTTCAGGCTAAGGAGAGATTGCTTCTAATTTAGCACCTGCTCCTTCTTGGTCCTAGCCAGCAATTTTGTGTTCCTTTTATTATAGTGTATTTATTGTAGATGTCCACCAGACAGGTTTACTTTTCCTTGAGGAGGAGGATTTCACCCTGCCTGGTATTCCTGATTCCATGCAGCTATATAAATGCTCATATAGTAGTTGGTGTAGGTTTGGACATATGTGCCATTTCCTATGGAGGGGAGGGGGCTGTGAAGTTGCTTATACCTGCCCTCAGGAGATTGTTATCAGCTTTGGAGAAGTTTTTTATGTGATCCTAGCTGGGAGGGGGGGGGGGTCGGGGGAGATGGTGACTTTGAAAGTGACTGCTTTGTGGTCGGAACTTACCAGGGATGATGACACTGTAGGAATGCTGCAGTGGTTACTCATGTCAGTTAATACCATGTCCAAGATATTTTCACCTCTTATAAGGGTGTCAACCAACTGGTCCAAGGCATTTGCATTGACAAAATCAAGAAATCTCTGGGCATTTGTGTTTTGGCATGAGTATTTCTTCCAGTCTATGGTTGGATAGTTAAAGTCGCCCATATCAGGGTAAAGTGATGAAACTTGATAGATTCGAAGAGGTCCAGATAGGTGGATTGGGCATCTGGAGTCAAAGTTGGAGGCCTATAGTTAGCTATGATTTGAATAGGGGTCTTGTCAATTGTTAACTGCACCTGGACTGCTTCCTGCACAACATACTATTTGAACAGCCTAGAGAGGTGTGTAAGTGTTTTATATATATTGCAACTCCACCTCTTTTTGTTTTGCACCCATGGTTTGGGGTCTGAATGACTAATAGGATGAGTAACCTGGTTAAAATCTGCTTGCAGCCCCTGTGATTCCTAAACTATCACCCATACATGCAATCTTGGTTCCCACTCAAGTGTAAGGTTCCTTTATCTTCACCACAGCATTGCCAGTGGACATCTTGCATCCTCCCCTTCACAACTGCATAAATGCATTGATGCACCAAGCTGTTCCATCCCTTCTCATAGTATAGTGATGTCATTATCCTCATGAAGACTTACCAGCAAAGTCTGAATTCTTGCTGCAACAAATTGGGCCAAGGGAAAAACAGAACAACCTCTATATGTCCCAGATCATTAGTAACCCAATTGCTAGGTACACTGTTAAGCTCATGAGAGATTAGTCTGACCCATTATTTCAGCCTGCAACTATTTCCTACATAACACTGGTTTGATTTTACATAGAATATTTTTACCATATGTAGTTAAATCTCCAGTTTACATCAAAGATAGTATGGAATTTTTAAACAAAATATCCTCTATTTCTTGGAACAACAAAATGTATTGGTTGGTTATGGATGTTAAAAGTCTATATACCTCTATTAGACATGGTGATGGCCTCAATGCAGTGAGATCTTCTTTAAAAGACAACCCTTCTGTTGATTTCATAGTAGATTTGTTGGATTTCTGTTTAAAGAATAATTATTTTATTTTTAATGATGTTTTGTATCGGCAGAAACAAGGTACAGCAATGGGGGCAGCTTTTGCCCCCATGTATGCCAATTTGTTTATTAATTTTTTTGAAAGGAAATTTCTATTTGAGTTAAATTTTATGAAATGTAATGTGTTATTTTATTTTTGTTACATAGATGACTTGATTTTTATTTGTGATCGTGGTTTTGATTCAGTTAATGAATTTTTGACAGACTTGCATGGTAACCCATTTGGGTTAGAATTTGATGGAATACAGAAGAGAAACAAAGTAATATTCTTGGATCTTGTTTTGGAGGGTACAGAACATGGTAAAATTATATCAAATATACATAGGAAGTTTATAGATGGTAATCAATACCTTCATGCATCTAGTTGCCATCCTGTACATACTTTGGAAGCTCTCCCTTATGGGGAATTGGCAAGGGTATCTAGATTATGTAACACACAAGAAAATCTACAAAGGGAATGGGATATCACATATAATATGTTTTTGAAAAGAGGGTACAGTGTGAATATTTTAGAAAATGCCCTTATGAAGGTAACAGAGGAGAATAATATGGTAAGGAATAAATGTAATAAGGGTGAATATCACCATTATAAGAAATATCATCTGGCAACCAGTGATAAAACTTGTAAGGATATTTATTTTGTCTCTACATATAATGTAAAAGTGGAGACATAAAGGATGTAGTGGAACATTTTGGAAATTTTTAGTGAAAGACAAGGTGTTGATGCACATTTTGCCACAAAAACCTTTATTCTCCTATAAAAGGGGAAGAAATTTGAAAGATATGGTGGTACATGGTAAATTTGTAATGCCAAAATTTTGTTTACCAAGACCACTAAGTGAATTTGGTACAAGATGTTGCAGTAGATGCAGTGTTTGTAGGAATATAGTTAGAACATTTAATTATATTAACAACATTAGGTTCACAGTAAGAGATAGTTTTACCTGTAGAAGTAAGGGAGTTGTGTATGCTTTACACTGTCCCTGTGGATTATATTATATAGGTTTAACTAAAAGTGAGTTTCGTATTAGGTTAGGCGAGCACATTAGAGACATAAGACATAAAAGGGAAAATAAATTTATTGCCACACATTTTAGTGTTTATCATAATAGTGATGCTTCATTTTTAACAGGAACAGTTTTAGAAAGTGTGAAATGTCTTTGTAATGATGAAAATGCTTTGAAATATAACTTACAATATAAGGAAAGTATTTTTATTTTGAAATACAATACAATGACACCCTGTGGACTGAATAATGAAATAAACTGGAGGTGTCTGCTTTAAAACTTTTTTGAACATAATTGTTTAATTAATTGCTTAATTAATTGCTATGAGTATATATATATATATATATATATATATATATATATATATATATATATACATTCTTTCAGTGAGAATGTATACTCTTGAAAGGTGGTTACACCGAGGCGCTGGAGAATAAAGAGTTTGCTTTTGGATTTGACTTTGGTTCCTGTTTTTCGATTCCTGACTTCTGAAGATTTTGCTGTTTTGGTATTGTTTTGGATCAGAGTTGTTTCTATCTAAAGTCTGAATTCTTGCTGCAACAAATTGGGCCAAGGGAAAAACAGAACAACCTCTATATGTCCCAAATCATTAGTAACCCCATTGCTAGGTACACTGTTAAGCTCATGAGAGATTAGTCTATTAGGCTGGTTACTGCTACGTGCACATCTAAACTCATACAAATCCTAGCTTTTACATTTATTAGACAGACTGTTAAGGTCTGCAGTAGGTATAATGTTTTAGCTTTCTTGGTAGATACTGTCAAAGGAAAAAACTTCAAAGACCAATTCACGTAAGGTTCAAGTATGGCACCCTTTATTACTTGCAGCAAGGAGACAAAACATGCAGATACAAGATTTGTCCAAATTACTAGTGAGCAGTATGCTACTTTTATACAGTTCTATGAAATGTTACTTTTCTATGGTTGACGTAGTTAGACACAGCTTTCTGTATTACTCTACAGAAAATGTTACTTAGATTTCCTGCTGCCATGTTCAGATTTAAAACTCACTATGTGTTACATAGAAAATGTTACTTGGATTTCCTGCTGACATGACTGGATTATAAAAAACATTTGAGAAAAACAACCTGACCTTGGGGCTTATTTTTAGCCCACTACAAACTTTCTATTCTTCAGTTGTGCAGTTCTAATATATATGTGTTACATTTCAAGGTACATTTCTAGCTTAGGTACAAATAATGCTGACTATGGTTTATACTTTCAAGCAGCCTTTGTTTTCATTATCAATAGCTTCAGCAGCTGTGTACTTTCTCACGGCAAAAGCAGAAAATCAATAACTCTTTGTTAAGTCTCATGACACTAGTAGAAATGAAACACTTATTATTATTATTTTCGTGACATTAGCAGAAATAAAATGCTTTCCTGTTAATTTCCAAAGCATAGGCAGATTATAGCTGCACATATTTTCATGACATAACAGGATTGGAATGTCTCTAGTAGCTTGTGCAGATTCATGCAGTGTGAACAGAATAAATGTATTAACCCTTTTAAACCTCAATTACTAATACATATTTTTCTAACAGATACCACCTCACAACTGAATACCATACACCTGACACTGTGAGACCACAGTCTGAGGTAATGCATTCTATTGCTAGCCTGTTGAACCTACAAATCCATGGATCTATGAACCTATGTTAGCATTAGGTATCGTGAGACAGTGCAAAAACAGCCTCATAATTACAGTACTGATAATAAATTACTTAATTGATTTTTAAGCACTGTGATCTGATGGGCATTTTTAAGGACAGTATTTAAAAGCTATAAGCATTTCTTGTATTTATTCTGATGAAAACCATTTCAGTTTGAAAGTGCTAATTCATTGAAATAGTTGAATTTCTTACCTTCCTTTGATTTTTGGTGATGTTTTTATTATTTTGAGACTTTTCACCACTTATCATCAAGACCTCTTGTTGCCTTTATCTGATAAAAAATTAATCTTATTAAACAATGAATTTACATGTAAGAGATGTAAATAGTTACTAAATCTGGATGGTAGCTTCTCATCAAAACTTTGTGCCAGCACCGTCCAGGTTGCCAGTATCCACACCCACCTCATAACAGCAAGACACTCGATACAATAGACCTTCTGGTTAGACATATACCACTATCCAACACTAACACCACAATGAGAGGTCACCTAGTTGACAAGACAAAGCTTTTAAGGCTACTAGGGCAAGCCACAACAAATGGAAATGTCCTATTAAATATGACTTTAATGTAAGACATGCAGGTATATCACTCACCAGGCTGAGGGAGGAATTGGTGACAGTGAATGGCCTGTCAGGTCCCAGGATTCAATAGTACCCCATGGCACTCAAGTCCCTTCACCCCAGTTGCATATGCAACATGATTGTTGTTCACATGGGTACAAATTATTTGAGACATGCATACTTGGAATTTATGAAGAGAGACATTATGAATCTGTTTAAGTATATGCTTGAGGTAGGTATTCAGCACTTACTTTGCTGAGAATTATTCCACAAAGCAAAGAAAATATAATTGACTTCCACAACTGGCTTAGTCATTTATGTCAGTTGTAGATGCTGAATATGTGTCAGCCTGGAAGGAGATGATTGAGAATTCTACCTGTTTTGCCAGGGATGAACTATTTCTCTCTCTCCTAAGGGTTTTTGTATATTGGGTAAAACTCTATTCACCCCATAGTATCTTTCTTAGGCAATGTCACTCTTTTTCTTCTACCAGTTTACCTAATCCAAATCGGGATGGTATAAATATAGTTTTGCTCAATGCTAGAAGGCTAAATAAGACAATGCTCTCCTTAGAAGCTGACCTGATGGTACAAAATACTGGCATCTGCAACATCACTGAAACATGGTTCCTCTGGGATAAAACCTCGAAGTCCTAAAATCCTCAGGAACCCAGGTTTGAACAGGCAGCTTAGGTACCTGTAGGAGCTGGAGTCTGGGAGACAGGAATGATGAGGTTTAGATGCCTCAGTTCTCTTCAGTGCAAAGTTTGGAAAAATGTGCTGGTGGAGGAGTGTTTTTTTTTTAATTCCACTAATGTCCAGGGATCAGGACACTGGTGGTAGGTACAAGGATGTTGGCAGTTCTGGGAGGTAGCAGACATTTCCAGTCTATATGTCATGGCATGTAATGGCCTACAGAAGCAGTCCACCTCATAAAGAGTAGCATCCCTTCTTCAAGCAGTAAGTAGTCCAACTCAAGTAAGCTATGAGTAGTCAAGGTGGTTGTCAGGTTCTCTTGCTCCTTTCACAACCTTAACTTTGTCATTTAAGAGGAGGCTGGCAACTTAGAAAAGTGGGGGTTAAAACTGGACTGGCACAGATTTCTACACACTGGGATGATCCTACTGGAGAAGCTGCTTTGTATCAGTAAGTTCAAATCTGCTGGCCATGGACCCTGTATCACAAAAAAAATCCATATAGACCTACATATGCCCAATTCAGGAGCCCGTTGAAATTTAGAGAATTCAAATTCTCAAAATTTTGAGGATATTCTAAGCTGATGAGTAACTGTGGCTGTCTGAATGTGGCAGTGGTTGGCCTTCTATAAGTGAAAAGTTCAAACATTTGATTATTTTTAACTGGTTTATCAGTACTGTGAATATGGATTTCTGTTAATAATGTCTTCTATACTGTGTTTTCAACATCTGAGTTGATTGTTGGAGGAATATGTCATATTTGGAATGCCAGTGTTTCAGTGCTGCAATAACTTTATGGATTTATTATTATGGTGTTGGTGTTTTGTTATTGCAGTCAGTATTCTGATGAGCCAAAGTGACTTTCTGGTTGCTGCAATTGGGATTTGCATTCTACATCTGTGTGGTCAATGGGATGCCATTTTTGTATGGATTCAGTGGATTCATTATTCTGTTACCATCGCTTCATTATTATGTTAACAGCATTTTATTTCACTTTTGTGCTACAACCAGCATTCCCAAAAGTTCTGTCACTTTTTAGATGCCGTATGTTGGCTTGAATTTTCTTTTCTTGTGGTACTTGTCTCTTTTTTTTTACTTTTGTCTGCTTATTTCTTTGCTTGAGAATTATTTGAAGCATGTTTTTCTTTCCACTATGAGGTTGAGAGGCCACTGAATTCAGTTATAGTTGTGTTATGGCTTTGAGGCTGAAGCTTATTTTTGTGTTGGATCAGACTGCTGTTTTTAGCCAATGCTTGGTCTTATAAATGAACTTGCTTTAAGAATATCATTTTAAATTAATTGTCAATATTAGAGTACTAGTTTCTTTACAGATAATATATTCTTCAGTTTTTTTTTTAATTCTCTTTATTGTTTTATACAGACATTAACAGTAAATGGCAACAGACTAAACATACATGAACTGACTACAAACAAAACTATATACACTTATACAATGCCCAAAGTAACACAAAGAGTGAAACAGTAATCAAATATTCAGTTCAATATATGTTCAAATAACATTCTCCAATATTCTTTAAGATAAGGTTTCTGGTTAATATTGTGGAACAAGTATCTATGAGCCTTAAGGTGTTTAATAGCAAGAGTCTTGGACCCTTCCCAAGATAGTAAGTGCCTGTTTTTCCAATTAAGTGAGATATAATGCTTTACTAACATAAAAATGGAAATGAAAATTCTGTGTTGCGCCTTTGATAAACCTGGGGGAGGAATGTGCAAGAGAGTAAATATCCATGAAAGGGTTGATTTTTCGTAGACAATTTTTTTCCAGTTTGACTTTTAGGGCACACCATAGTATGAGCATTTGCAGCTCCAAAATATATGTAAAAGATCATCTGATTTTGACAGACTTGACAATGAGGGGAAGAGTTAGGGTATATTTTGTTAATTATGTCAGGGGTAAGGTATGCATTGTTCATTACCATGAGCTGGGTATATTTAAGTTTTTTTAGGGGTATGAGGCTAGAGTTAATCTTTATGGCATTTGAGATCTGATTGTGGGTGATAGAGGGATCCTGCTTTAGCCAGTAGTTAGAGAAAATGGGCTGCTTATGTGTTTTGGAGGACATGATAACTTTGTAGGCATTTGAAATCATCTTTTTAAGGAGTAGTTTCCACAGTACCTTGCACGTTGAGATATCCTTCAGTTTTGTTGTTGCTTATCATTAAAAGTTATATGTCTTATTTGTGAAAAGTACTTAAATAATGATGACAGCAGTGATTTCTCTTCCTCTTGTTTGTTCTCATAATGATGCTGAGACAGTCAAATGGGTTAATAATGAATCACAAATTATTAATATTTCTGGGTCAAAGCTATTTGAAATTTGGTTTAAAATGTGTTCCCACAGTGTTTCCTCATTAACATGTATTGCATAAATATGTTTTTAAAGTTGGTACAAAGTTGCATTTAAAATGTTAGGATAATAAGAAATGTGATTCTTATGATTCTGAAATAGATGAAACATGTCTGTCTGTTAAAGAGGTTTTTTGCTGGTTTTCAAATTCACATGAAGGTTATAATGCTTACACTTTATTAGGCATCAGTGCTACTGTTTCTAAAATTATTTTATTTTTTATTTTAATAACAATAATGCTGTTAAGAATATTTTTGCTATGTTGAATTTTAAGATAGATCAATTACATATCACATTTTTGAAAAATAAACAAAATGCATTATAATTTAGCTGTTTAATGGCAGACTTTAATGGTCTTGAAAAACAGGAATGATAGTTATAGAACCTACTGATAAGAGTAAAAATATTGTTACCTTTAATAGAGAACAATATTATAAAATGTGCCTGAATCATTTGCTGTTACTTTTTCTGTTTTTAATGAATTTTTGAGTGAATTGCATTTTTTAGTTAATAAAAGCATTAGTTTAGGTTATTTTGGGGAGAAGAATAGTTCCCAGAAGATTGCTGTTGAACATTTTCAGAACGCCTGATTTCTATTGCTTTCCAAACATGCACAAATATATTTTTTATACTTTTGATGCCCTTAAGGTATATTATTAATATTTATTTGATGAAGTATGTTTCAGTTTGCCTTCTTATACTAAGGATTTCACTGATTTATTATTAAAATTCCAAGATGTTAAGTGGAACTCTGATAGGTGTTGGCTAACCGTGGATTTTCACAGATTACATGCTTATATTAAATATTATCATTATTTTTGGAGACTCCCATATATATATATATATATATATATATATATATATATATATATATATATATATATATATATATATATAAATGGGTCCCCTTCAGAATGCCGAAATTCAAACCTTCGAAACCCATATGATCGCAGACCATATGTTCGAAGTTTTGAAATACCGACATTCTGAATGGGAAATCGCATACAGCATGGACCGGCAGATTTCCTGTGTTCTCGCTGTAGTGCGATCTCGGAGTTGGTATATTTAAGTAGGGGGATGTGGGGGGTGCAGGGGGTGAAGCCCCCCTGCTATACACAGTTTAATGTGTGTTTTTTTTTATTTTTACTGGTCTTGTTCACATTTTCAAACATTCAAATGTTTGATTATATGGTCTCGGCCATAAGAATTTCGAACATTTGAGCATTCAGTTATGTGAAGTAGACCGACCTCTCTCTCTCTCTCTCTCTATATATATATATATATATATATATATATATATATATATATATATATATATATATAAAATGTATGTATATATTATTTTAATGGACCTATTTTACATCAGTTAATTGTACAGTTATGAGAGTTTCTTTTAACCCTGTTTATGGCAGTCTTTTGTTGGACTTTTTGAAGCAAAGAATATCTCTAATTCTGAATTTTCTCAGCTAGAGCGTCTTCTGTGTGGAGACATGCGTGAATGGGCATACCTTCATTGAAGGCTGTGCATCACAGCTGGGAACTCGGCATGTAAAAATCTACTGCCAATCATGAGCGGACCAGAGTTCCGCTGTGGCAACCCCTAACCAGGAAAAGCCGAAAGACACAACAACAACGACATTCTAAATATATTACTAGAATACTGCTGGAAGACATGGTGACAAATGATACTGGGAGATAGAAAATACATTATATAATAGCATGTGTGTATATAATATACTATACTGGAGATATTGCCTATTGTTTGCTAGCAATTATGAAGACATGCAAGAAATATCTCCATATGTATATTAACACATTTAAAACCAAGTGACTAACAAACTAATGTACAGCATAAGATGACATGAGATCTTAGATGATGTTAAGACAATTGTCACTGTCATTACTATTTGAATTATGAATAATACATCTTGAGAGATATTCATTGTTATTTATATTGTTAATTACACAAAGTAGTATATTTCATATTTCTGTAAAGATTTAAAAAAACAAGCACTCAAAAAGGATTTTCTTATGTCATGTGAAATTCATCCCTGGTGAAACAAAAGTGACGTTACACTGTATGTCTATTTTGTATAGTTTCCAAGATATAAACATTTGCTTAAGAAACTTTAGATAAAAAGGGTCTATATTAGGAAAGCGAAAAGACGTTTATGTGAATACGTAAATGTCGAACCGTATAGCATGAAGTGGACTTATATCGAAAGTTGAAAACCCGTGAAAATGGAAATATTGAATTTCCATGGCTGGCCCGTCTGTGGATTAGCTGCATAAAGTAAGTGGTTGGATAGTTACGGAGTTTAGGATAGGGTGCGGGTTAAGATAAGTGCTTAGATAAGTAATGTATGTTAGATTTAGTGTAGGTTTAGAGGTAGGGTTTTGTTAAATGTATGTATGTAGGTTATTTATTTTTTTTGTGTATATTTTCATAGGAGAAGTGTGCGGTAGTTACAGACCTTAGGGTTAGGGAGGGGTTAAGAATAGTGCATAGGTAGTTTTGTATGTGGGGTTTAGTAGTGTTGGAGGTAGGGTTTTGTTAAATGTATGTATGTGGATTATTTGTTTTGTTTGGGTGTATGTCTGTAGGGGATGTGTGCGGTAGTTACAGACCTTAGGGTTAGGGAGGGGTTAAGGATAGTGCATAGTTAGTTGTGTATGTGGGGTTTAGTGTAAGGTTAGAAGTAGGGTTTTGTGCTTTACTTTAGGTTCGGAGTAGGGTTTGGTTAGTGTATGTGGTTTATTTATTTTATTTAAGGTAGTATATAGCTAGTGATGGGGTTGGCTGACTATGACAGTTCGATTTTTTTTTTCGCTGTTTAGTGGGTTTGGGATTTTCACGGTTCACGGTATAGGGGTCGATGTTTTGGTATTCGCGCATAGGGTTTTTCACTTTCGTAATATAGACCCAGATAAAAGTACTTCTCACTCAGACAGCCTTTCTGAAGAAATGTTATGTGCAAATATAGTTATGCACTATCTGCTGAGCTCAGAAGGTTCAAGGATGCAGTGTTAATATCAGCAATAAAATTATCCCGAAGGAAATGGCTGTCTACTGTCTTTAGAGAGTCCTGATTCAACTGTGAAGAAAATGGGGACCAGAGGCCATTTGTGAATTGAAACAGTGACTGTCTATAACAATATAATAGATGTTAAGTGTAGTATATTAATTTTTAGAGTTCAAAATTGATATATTCTTTATAGGCAAAATGGGTACTTTTTAAACATCCATGTTTTATTCTGGGCTGTGAACAATGGCACTTCTCATTCTTTCCTTGGCTTGTTAACCAGTGATTATTCTTGGTGGGGGTTCAGCAATTGTTACCTGTATATTTTCTCACCAGCACTGTTTGTATCTGCACATCCTGCAGGAGGCTGGAGACCTCATCCAAGGTGATACTGTGTTTGCTTTTGAAGTACAAATCATGGGGCAGCTCTGGGGTGTATATCAGTGCAAAGTACACACTGCGCCTAGTTTCAATTCACTCACATTGGCTGATAACAAATATGGATGGCACTATCATCACTTTTATCCTGTCTGTGACAATTTCATAGAATCATATGAATTACAACACAAATAAGTCATGAGACCATTTATTGCTTGCCAAAACCCACCTCACAATGTACCTCCCACTTCTAAAAGGTCAAAGCAGATCAAGAATGGGTTATACTTGTCAATGCCTATCCAGTCATTATTGTTTTTAAATGATATTCGAGTGTCACTCTGCTAAACGTGCAAGGGCAGTTTATTCCATAAATGAGATACATGTTGAGTAATACATCTGTCACTTTAGTGTTTTGATTATATGTTGGCGGAACTTTACATCTTTGGACCTAGTATTTGTGGAGATGTTGATCTTACGGAGATGCGAGTGGTGTAGGAGTGCTGATGCATTATGGGAACAGAGTGTGAGATATAGATCACTGTATAAGTGTCTGTAAGAGACAAAGTATAGAGCGAGGGCTCAGGTCTGTCTTGGTGGCCAAGGATCTTTAGACCACTAGTACTTTTAGCTAGGAACTGCAGAGGCCTAACTGTGTTACATGTCTGGAGAGGTATGATAATGTCTTTCCACCTGGATGAGATGTATTTAGAATTCAGTTGTTCTAAATAAAAGGATGCCTTTACTACTGATGCAACATGGTTGTCAAAATAGGAGGAGCTATTTACCAAGGCTATTTCATACATATGTACTTAAGTCTGGCAGTTAGTGCAGAGGATTAAGGCTGTGTGCTATTAATGATCTTCCTGTAGTCCAGGGTTTGAATGCCTCAGCCTTCTTTTCCCTATTATGTGACTCTGAGCAAATTACTTAACTAGGCAATGCTCCTGTGTTGTGCTTGAAAAAGGAACTTATCCAGTGAACTTCCATTGTCAATAAATAATATTTGCAAAGCAGATAAAAAGTAAATACATCTACAACCCCATTAAAAAATATATATCAAAAAATACCAGTTACAGACATGTCTTGGCCTTGTCTTGACTCATTGGTGGAGCATACATGGAGTCGAGTTATACTCTCAAATAATAAGATTATAAAAAGCCCTGTACATATTTACATTAGAGAGCAGGCATCACATTTATTTTAAAGACCCATATGTCATGCATTCAAGTGCCAGAATGATAAAACATTTTTATTTTTATAAGAGAAATTTACATATCTGACATGATGCTTTAATAAAGGGAAGTTAGTAAGCATTTTCTATAGATGTTTCAGAGTTTCTCTAGATTTTCCTGGTTGGGTCATATATGAATCTGCTGCTAACACTAAGGTAAATATACATCCTACTTTGATAAGATATGTGTTTCAGAATATTGTTAAGTTCTGTAGCTATAGTATACTAATGTGTTTGGATAGGAGGCATTTATATAATAGTGGTTGTTTTACTAATTAACACTTCTCATTAATTTCTTTAGTTATTAATGACAACTCTGTAAAAGACATTGCATATCTTATCTATTTTATGAAGGCAAGTATGCAAGTATTTGAATTTATACCTGGCCCTGATGGTGGCCATCCGTGGGCAGCAAAGTGGCAGACTGAGTAGCACTGTTACCTCACAGCAAGGGATTCAACAGTTCAGTTATTGGCTGAGGTAGAATCTGCACATCCTCTCTGTATTCACACTAATTTTTCTAGATACCCAAATTTACATAGATTGCCAACTCAGATTGTCTATAGGTGTGAAAGCAGTGTGGTGCAAAGATAGGCAATATACTACTTTTTCTTAATTGTTTGGCAGAGCCTGTGGATGGCAGTGGTCACTAGAGGAATCAAATGTGACTTGACAGCATTGAGTGGATGGTGGCTATCTCTGTTTGCATTTTAATTGGGCATTAGGTGACCAGAATGTAATATACAATTGTGCTATGAGTGCTCAATTGTGTAAAATTCTAATTAGCAAACAATAAATGGCATAACTTTCATCTATTAAGTGTTACAGTGTTGTTTGTCTTTTGGCTTTTCCCAGTTAGGGGTCGCCACAGTGGAACTCCGGTCCGCTAATGATTGGCAGTAGAGTTTTATGGTGCCGAGTTGCCAGCTCGACGTCCAACCTTCAATGAAGGCATGTCCATTCACGCATGTCTTTTGGAACACCACTCGACCATGGGGAGGACATGCAGACTCCACACAGGAGGCACTCCCTGCACTCCAGCCAAGAATCGAACGGGAGAACCTCTTGCTGTGAGGCAACAATGCTACCGCTGCACCACCGCGGATCCTTGCCTATTAATTGTTACAGTAATGGTACAAAATGACATAATAAGAACATGGAAGCTACATTAGCTGACTACTATGACATTACAGTTTCATAGATGGATGGAGTCCTGACTGTAACCTGGATAACTTGGTGTTATGATAGCACAGCAGCATAGAGGGATAGAGCTATGACCACGACCTGTTTAATCTGATACTATAATAGCACAGTAGCAACGGGTGATAGAGCTTTGGCTGCAACCTGGATAATTTGTTATTATAATAGCACAATAGGATAGAAAGATGGAGCTCTGGCTGCAGATTTTATAATCTGGTATTATGATAGTACAGCATCATAAAAGGCTGAAGCTCTGGCTGTAACCTGAATAATCTGGTGTTGTGATAGCACATTGGCATAGAGGGATGGAGCACTGACTGTATCCTGGTATAATGAGATCACAGTGGCATTGAGGGATGTAGCACTGGCTGTAACCTGGATAATCTGGTATTGTGATAGTACAGTAGCACTGAGGGATGGAGCACTGGCTGTAACTTGGATAATCTAGTATTATGATAGCATAGTGGCATAGAAAGATGGAGTTTTGGCTGTAACCTAGATAACCTAGTATTATGATAGCACAGTAGCACAGAGGGATGGAGTCCTGGGTGTAACCTGGATAACCTGATGTTATAATAGCAGAGTGGCATAAAAGAATGGAGCTCTTGCTGTAACCAGGATAACCTGGTATTATGATAGCAAAGTGGCATAGAGGGATGGAACTCTGATCTAACCTGGATAATCTGGCATTATGATAGCACAGTGGCATAGAGAGAGATGGAGCTCTGGCTGTCACCTGGATAATTTGGTATTACAATAGCACAGTGGCATAAAGGGATGGAACTCTGGCTGTATCGTGGATAACCAGGTATTATGATAGCACAGTGGCATATTGGGATGGAGCCCTAACTGTAACCTGGATAATATAGTATTATGCTAGCACAGTGTCACAGAGAGATGTAGACCTCACTGTAATCTGGATAACTTGGTATCATACCACAATGGCATAGAGGGATGGAGCATTGGCTGTAACCTGGTAATTCTCATATTATAATAGCAGAATGGCATAGAGAGATGGAGCTCTGGATATAACCTGGATAATCTAATATTATTCTGCACTCTGGTGGGTGCCTGAGGGCTTAATGGTGTAAAGGTATTTTATCCTGGTGGTATAAAAACCTTACATGTGTGTGAGACTGTGCTCATTTATTCAGACCTTCAAACTTATTTTAAATGATTCCTGATATTGCAGGAGTTCAGCTTTTTGTTGTAAAGCATGTTACTTCACTTGATCTCAAAACCAGTTTGTTTTACACTTAGAGGTTTTGATTCTGCTCTCGGGTGGGACCTCAGGGCTGATTCAACCCATCCAAGATCAGACCTATTGGTGGAAGGCTTATTGTGTGTTTATCCAATTGGCCTGAGGACTTAACTGTGTAAAAGCCTTACCTCCTGCTGGTATAAACGTCTTGCATTTGTGTGTGACTGTGCTCATTTATTCAGAACTCCTAACATTTTTCCAAGGATTCCTGATTCTGCAGGAGGATTGCATTTTGTTGCAAAGCATTTGTTCATCATCTTCTTTTGGCTGTTCCCGTTATGGGTCACCACAGCGGATGATCTGTTTCCATTTCTTCCTATCCTCTGCATCTTGCTCTGTTACACAAACAACCTGCATGTCTTCTCTCACCGCATCCATAAACCTTATCTTAGGCCTTCCTCTTTTCCTGTTACCTGGTAGCTTCATCCTTAGCATCTTTTTCCAAATCTACTCAGTATCCCTCCTCAGCACATGTCCAAACCAGCGTAATCTTGCCTCTCTGGCTTTGTCTCCAAACCTTCCAACCTGGGCTGACCCTCTAATATACTTATTCCTAATCCTGTCCACCCTCGTCACACCCAGTGCAAATCTTAACATATTTAACTCTGCCACATCCAGCTCTAACTCCTGCCTTTTTGTCAATGCCACTATCTCCAACCCATATAACATAGATGGTCTCATTACCCTCTTGCAGACCTTCCCTTTCACTCTTACTGGTACTCGTCTTTCACAAATCACTCCTGACACTCTTCTCCACCCACTCCATCCTGCCTGTACTTTCTTCTTCCCCTCTCTTCCACACTCACCATTACTCTGAACTATCGATCCCAAGTATTTAAACTCATCCACCTTCACCACCTCTACTCCTTGCATCCTCACCATTCATCTATCCTCCCTCCCATTCACACACATATATTCTTCTGACCTTCATTCCTCTTCTCTCTAGAGCATATCTCCATCTCTCCAGGGTCTCCTACACCTGTTCCCTACTCTCACTACAGATCACAATGTCATCTGCAAACATCATTGTCCACGGGGACTCCTGTCTGAACTTGTCTGTCAACCTTGCCATCATCATTGCAAATAAGAAAGGGCTCAGAGCTGATCCTTGATGTAATCCCACCTCCACCTTAAATGCATTCATCACTCCCACCTCAGACCTCACCGCTGTCACACTACCCTCGTACATATCTTGTACCACTCTTACATACTTCTCTGACACTCCCGACTTCCTCATACAGTACCACAACTCCTCCCTAGGCACCCTGTCATATGCTTTCTCTAAGTCTACAAAAACACATTTGTTACTACTCTCAAATTCAAAACCAGTTTGTTTTACAGAAAGAAGATTTTATTCTGCACTCTGGTGAGAGCAGAGAACTGATTCAACCCAACTGACTTGGGAGCTGCTGGTGGAAGGTTTACTGTGTATTTTTTTTGGTTTGCCTGAGGCCTTACCAGTGTAAACGTCTTTCATCATGCTGGTATAAAACCCTTACATTTGTGTAAGGCTGTGCTCATTTATTCAGAACTTCAAATTTATTTCCAAGGATTCCTGATACTGCAGGAGTTCTATCTTTTGTTTTAAAGCATTTGATACTACACTTGAACTTAAAAAACAGTTTGTTTTACATTAAGAAGGTTTTATTCTTCTCTCTGTTGGGATTGGAGCATTGGTTCACCCCATCTGAGTTGGAAACTGATGGTGGAAGGCTTATTGTGTGTTTATCTGATTGGTTTGAGGGCTTAACTGTGAAAAGTCTTTCCTGCTAGAGCCCCATTTGTACCTGATGGAGAGTGCTTCTTAATCTGAATTACAGAGCTACATAAGTATATTTTTGCACTTTATCTAACTGTTCAGTATTTCTTATCAGCACTGCACTGGTTGTATTTATTTGCTTATCTGTACTGCATTGTTTTTTTATTTATTTGTGTAACAGTTCTGCACTAGTTTACTGCACTGTTTTTATTTATTTGTTTGACCGAATTATTTACTTTTCTGTGTCTTCATTTATATATTTGCGGATCTCTGGTTGAAGTTTTCCCCCCAGTCAACTGGTGTTGTGTTCTTAAAGTTGGTGGCTTTTGCCCACCCCTACTGGGAGTTTGTGGTGTACTCAGTCAAGAGAAGAAAACTGGTCAAAGTGCTTCTGTGTTATCTGTTTGTCTCAGTGTGTGGCTTTAGAAGGGTCTTTTATCTTGCTGGAATAAAAATATTACATTTGAGTGAATTTCTGCTTATCTTGATAGAGCTCCATTTGTACCTAATGGAGAATGCTTCTTAAACAATCTGAATTACAGAGCTACATAAGTATATTTTTGCACGTTATCTAACTGTTCAGTGTTTCCTATCAGCACTGTACTGGTTGTACTTATTTGCTTATCTGTACTGCATTGTTTTTATTTATTTGTGTAATAGGTCTGCACTAGTTTACTGTACTGTTTTTATTTATTTGTTTGACTGAATTATTTACTTTTCCTTGTCTCCATTTATATATTTGTTGATCTGTGGTTGAATTTTTGTTTTCTCCCACCCTCCCACCTAATTGTTGTCATGGTCTTAAAGTTGGTGGCTTTTGCTGTTGCACGCCCCTACTGGGAGTTTGTGGTGTAGTCCGTCAAGAGAGGAAAACTGGTCAAAGAGCTTCATTGTTATCTGTTTGTCTCAGGGTGTGGCATTGGAAGGGTCTTTTATCTTGCTGGTATAAAAATATTACATTTGAGTGAATTTCTGGTTATCTTGATTGAGCTCCATTTGTGTCTGATAGAGAATGCTTATTAAACAATCTGAATTACAGAGTTACATAAGTATATTTTTTGCACTTTAACTATTTGGTATTTCTTATCAGCACTGCACTGGTTGTATTTATTTGCTTATATGTACTGCATTTTTTTTTATTTATTTGTGTAACAGTTCTGCACTAGTTTACTGCACTCTTTTTATTTATTTGTTTGGCTGAATTATTTACTTTTCTGTGTCTCCATTTATATATTTGCTGATCTCTGGTCGTATTTTTGTTTTCTCCCACCTTCCCACACAACTGCTGTTGTGGTCTTATAGTTTGTGGCTTTTGCTGTTGCCCACCTCTACTGTAAATATGATAAGGGACACTCCTCCCAGTCCCATCTCATTAGCTCATTCTGCATAATACAGAGATCATTTGGGAAGGTCAGACCCCTTAGTTCTTTAACCTTGAATTTTCTTCTGTTCCTCCTCTCTCCCTTTACTAGCAAAAAAAAAAAAACACTTTATTCAGCTTCTTTTACTCTATCTGTGTTTCCTTTTCCTGTTCCATTACTTCATCTTGCTTTTTCTGCTACTTGCTGCTGCTTGTCCTCTAAAGTGTTCAATTGCATCTTTTCTGTTGCATTCATTACTGCTTGTTTATAGCAAGTTTAAATTGTGTCATTCTAAGCCTCTTCGTTTTGGTTTAAGCACTTGTGTTCTAGGCTTACCCCTTAGCTCTCCCTGGCATCCTCACTCTCAGATTCTGAAAAATATGGATGAACAATTTCCTACAGTTTCTCCTGCCAGTCTGGTTGATATGAGCATCCTGAGACAGTGTAGCAACTGCCTCATGTACACAGACAACTACCTACTACTGCCACCTAGGAACACAATTTTCGAGAGATGCAATTACATTAGGAACCAAGAGTCGATGCTCTCTCCCTTACAAGCCAGTATATCTGGCACTGAGAAGATTGCCAACACAATCACTACACCTCAAGCACCAGCCACACTTTCACAGCACACACCGACATATGTGGAGGTCCTCAAGCAACACATACCCAAACAAAGTAGACCTCTGAGCCAAAAACCTCTGAAGCAAAAACACTCATGATCTCCACAGCCCTCCAAACCAGATAACCACATAGTTCACACACCTGTGCCACACAACCACTAAGGCTTAATCATAAGCCCAACATATTAGTCATAGGAGACTCCATTGTGAGACACACATCTGCACCTCTTACCAGGCTGGATAAGGAGAAAGTCATGGTTAGTTATCTGTCAGGGGCCAGAATCCACCATATCACACACGCACTCAAGTCTCTCAACAACAAGTACTGTTATGACTCTTTCATAGTCCATGATGGTGTGTGTAATGTCTGTGCCCTGGCCCAGCAATCAAGGAGCCTCAATCCTCACCACTACCACCAGTGAAGGGCATCTCATATAGGAGGAAAGGATAACAAATACACACAGTAAAGTGCAATTTCCCTTAAGAGCACACAGAGATCACAGTCAGTCCATGGCTGGTCGCTCCCTTGCTCTCCAGATCCCCAATAAGACTCCCCACTGGCACAGCAAAAGGGTCCAGATCTCAGCCTAGTGGGCAAGCTAAAATATCCAGCACCCCCTCTGTCCAACCAGTGCTTCGTGTCCCTGCCCAAGTAGCTGATACACACACACACACACACACACACACACACACACATACACACACACACACACACACACACACACACACACACACACATACACACACACGCTTTGAGAAGAGCACAGGTTCTCCACCTGTGCCCCTTTTTCCCAGACTATATGGTAGTACCAGCTTCCACCACCCACTAATATTTATTAGCTACTCAAAGGCCCTTAAAAGGGTGTCCAATTATTACTGTGCAATATTATTATTGGTGGTATAGCCCAGAGTTAAAGCTATTGAAGTGGCTTTGTACAATTTTACCAAAGGCATGCAAGTACTCTAAAGAGCTTAAATTATCTCTACAAAAACAGCCACATTTGAAAGAGTTTACAATATTTAATAACAAATAGTCAAACACAAGACAATAGTTTTTTTACTACACAGTGCTAGTCAAGAGTTCAGAAATCACAGAGAAATACTTAAAATAATTCAGTAGTACAGTTCTGACATCACAGAAAAACACTTAGTCTAATCTTTCTAGTTTCTAGCAATTTCTAAGAGAAAACACACGTCTAAGATAAACTTACATATAGAGCAAGACATTGCTGATGAGTTGGATGGTCAAGACATTGCTGATGAGTTGGATGGTCAAGACAAAAATGCTTAATGCCCTCTGATTCTCTCTGTTTTGAAAATCACATTCCTGGTTCATATTACATCATTCTTCACACTTCCCTGGGTACCCCGACTAACAGAAACTACATTTACATTCTTCACCTCTGGGCAGAAACAAGAGTAATAAAGGACTTTTATGCATGCAAATTCTGGCCATTGACTATGGCCTTAAAACAATAGGCAGGAGTCCTTCATCTAGACTGGCCGCAGCCATGTTTACATCAAAGGGTCTCAACATACTTTACTTGGTCAACAGAGTACACTGTTGTTACATTTTTTTCCAGTTCCACATGTAACACTATTTTTACCATGTAAGACAACAAGCCTGTGGTTTACATTAATATTTACAGATGACAGAATTATTTCCAAAATTCTATCTGGCTAGGATGGCGGCCTTCATCTACCTTCACCCAGTCTTCACATACCCAGCTCCCCCCTAGAGAACTCAAGCTAGTTTTTCAAGGGACCCTTTAGAAACGCTGCTTGAGGGAGTTAGGTCTATCTCACTGTACCTTACCCCATTCCCTGTCTTGAGATCCCATCTGCATTAGTATTGCTAATCCCACTGCAGTGCTGCACAGACATATCATATGCTTGCAACCCCATGCTCCATATTAGCAACTTGGCATTTTGCTGGCGGGCTCTGTTTAACCATGTTAGGGTGTTGTGATCTCTCATAACAGTGAATTTCCTTCCATACAGATAAGGTTGAAGTTTCTGCAGTGCCCACACTATGGCTAGACATTCCTTTCTACAGCTGCATAGCATTCCTCCCTGGGTTGGAACCTACAACTGAGATAAACTACTGAGTGCTCTTCACCCTCTGAAGAAATA